>NC_080381.1:22334465-22634465 GCF_014773155.1 Arachis stenosperma
TGAGAGAAGCATTGTCATTCTGAAAAATGGATAGGGACTGGATTGGTAGTTCACTCATCAATTAACACTAGTCTTAAAAATAATGTAATAATAAAGATAAAATTCATAGACACTTTAAATCACATAAATCATCAAATATAACACAAATTATGTATACATTTATATTATTTGAAAAAAAATTGGCATAACCTCCCTTAAAATTAGACATATATCTACTTTTACGGTTCCCAAATATCCAACCAATCTCAATCATAAATTAAAACTTAAAAACAACCGCTACATATCCAAAATATAACTTAATCATCAGTTGACTAATTAGTTGAGTTCTTAACTACTTAGACATTTTAATTTGTTCATCATTAAACCAATAACTTAATCAACAACACCTCAAAACTTGTTTTAATTATAATAAGAACAAATTAAAACAAAATAACGAATACCAAATTATAATAACAAATCAGAACTAATCAGAATCAAAATAAAGAACACAATTATAATAACAAATCAGAATCCAAATTATAATAACAAATTAGACCTTATTCCTATTTTAGAAAAAAAGTTTATAAACATTATTTAAAGAAGAGCATCAGCGCCGAGAAGAAGAGGGCGCGTTATCAGCAGCGCCAGAATCTGGTAGCAATAACAGTGATGATGAAAACGATGAACAACGTCGAAGAAGGAAGGGGTTGCCGACATCAGAGGGGACTTCCAGAAAGGAGGAGGCTGTCGGAGAGATGAGAGGGGTAAAGAGAAAGCGGGAGGCGAGAGTGTTAGAGAAAGAGAAAAATTCAAATGAGGGAAAAGATGGGTTTCGCGGTTCGTTCGAATTTAGGACACAATTACTGTTGAATTTATCGATGGTCAAATCTGACGGTAATATATTACGGATTATCAAAACGCAGCATTCCACTAAGTGGATTTACTGCCGGATTTTTTTGTTGGTAAACCCGACCTAAATGTTGCGCCTATTTTTCTGTTTTTCCTCTAATTATTACTAATAAATTTACCGTTAGAAACGAGAATCCGCCAATAATATTTTGACATAATAAATTTGATACCTAAATTGCCGGTAAAAACGCCGCTATTCTGCGACATAAACTCGACGATATTCAATGTTTTTTCTTGTATTGGACTTTTGTTTCCTATAACTTTTTTCTAAAAGTAATCCCTTGATTTTATATATCTTTTTTGCCGTTTAATTTCAAAAGATTTATATTTTAGTAATATTATTATGGAAAACAACGCTAGTTAATTTTAAATAAACACCTCAACCCTCAAAACTAATTTATGGGGGTGTTTTGGAACATTTTTAGTCATAAGTTTAAAATTTGCAAAAGCTAAATCAAATTTATATAGACTATACATTATTAATTGATTGCAGAGACAAATTTAGATTTAGTTAAACTCCATTAATGATTCAACTATTCAATTATACAAGTATTTAGAAGACATCAAGGAAAAAGGAAGTATTTGGATTATGTCGTGAAAGTAGCCGCTTTTATATCATTGATGAAACCAAATGAAACATATTTCACGAATGCTAAATCATAAAAAAAGTTTTAATTTAAAATATCTATGTTACCACCTTATAAAAATCTCTCGTATCATTCTTATTCGTTATATGAGTGCATAGAAGATTAAACATTTTTTTTTGAGATAATAGAAATCCTTTTCATTTTTGTACAAGCACATGAGGAAGCCCGAGAAATTAGCATGAGCATTGAAGGATATATGTGTGTGTAGTGCCAGCAATGGCAAACTCATCATGTAGTAATGAATAACGATAATTGAAAGTAGAAGAAACAATAATAGCCTTTTATTAAAACCCTTTATTTAATTAAACCCTACAATTGATTTATTTATTTCTAAGATATGATCTTACGATATATTGTTTTGCATTCTTCATTACTCCAAATAAACATCACAATCCTGGGAAGCTCTAGGAAAGGCAATAATCTTGTTGTACAAATCCTCCAACCTGTCGACCCCACCAACTGAGTTGACAACATAGGCACTGCTGTAAATGTTGAATTCCTCCAACACCGGCATCGTTCGCAGCAAATACTTGATCGCATTCAGCTCCAACGAATTTCCAGAGAAGCCATGTATGGTGATCTTCTTCAGATGTGACCCAAAGCATGCTGGTATGCTCAATGCACCTGCACCGTCTCCCTCCTCAGCCGCATAGATCCCCTAACAATAAACAACTTCAGTTGCAACAATCAAGCTAATATACATAAGTAGTAATTAATTAATATATATCATTGGTTACCTTATTATCAAACTCAAGGGTTTGAAGGCATGGTGAGTTGCGCAGTATGGTGATGAAGGCTGCGCAGGGAAAGTTCATTGGCATGTCCGTCTGGACTTGAAGCTCCGTGAGCTTGTTGAAGCGAGGCAGATGCTGGATCAGACAGGGCGCGTGGCACAGTGTCTCTATGGCGGCGTCGGTGATGGACAGCTTCTCCACACTCGGGAAGGCTTTCAGCATTTTGAACACGAAAAACGCATTCTCCAAACTACTTTGCCATGCGCGAATACAAACACTTGCGTTCACTACGGAACCTGTGCAATAAAAGAAATAATGGTTTGCCATGTCACCATCGTATGAAAATGTCTTTAACTTAGATCCAATTATCACTATCTGGCATTGAGAAGGAGGCTGATTTCTGCCATTCTCCTCTTCTTCCTCTTCTTGTTCTTCATCATCATCATTCCATTCCCTTATTGTCAAGCTCTGAAGCGAGGGAGAACAAATGCAGACGGTTCCAACATTCATCCAGTTGCAGTCAACAAGGGTCATGTCCTGGAGGGAGCGGCAGCTGGAGAAGAGCTGCTGTGTTGAGGGCCCATCTTGGAACACAACATGTTTGAGAGTCAATTCCTTTAGATTCTTGAAGTTATAGTTGAGAGGAAGGATGAGGGCGAAGGGCATGCTGAGATGAAACTTTTTGAGCGTTGGGGAATTAAACACGCCTTCAGGGAAGTACAGTTGCTCCGTAACACTCTCGAAATCAAGAATCAGCTCTTCAATTCCGCTGCTAATGAAGGCCGTGAGCCATATATTAATGAGAGCAGCGTCCTCACCCACCTCGCAGCTGAGGCAGAATTTCTTGAGGGACAAGGAATTGTTACATCCCCTGAGTAACCTCTTGATGAAGTCCTTGAAGTTTTCTCTCCTGTCATGTGATTCTTCTTTCAACTCAAATTTGTAGATGTTCTTCCACTGATGCCTCCAATGTTTGGATAGCACGCTTGTCCGAATTGCCTCTTTGGTGGGAAGGTTGGATAATATCTCACAGATAAGGGCGTTGGGTAGATCCGATATATTGGTACCCTTATTTTCTTCCTTGCGCCGGTTCAGCCTTTTCTTCTTATTCTTCTTCAGACATGTTTCGTCACCCATGCTTAGTTAGCTTCTTCCTTTTAACCGCTTTGCCTGCATTAATTAATTAATTACAAGTAACAAATGCAAGAAATCTTTACCCTTGAGAAACAACCATAAACATAAAACAATCCATGTTGGCTCAAGGAAGGGTATAAAAATGGAATTTGAAAACCCTAACACAATCATTCACGTCAAAACCAACACCACCACCAACCACAACAACAAAGCCACAATGCGTTTTAATAATCTTTGAAACCACAGCACTCCCAGTGCAAGCTCAGCAAAATGATCGCTTTTCTATTCTAACACGAGAGATTGAGAAACCTCTCCCTTATTACAACATAACCAGCATGCAGTTATCATGAGTTTTCTGACATGTTAACGACAAACACAGATACAACGGTGAAACCAACCAGCAGCACAAGAAAATGGACTAAATTAAAGGAGTTCAGGCTATAGAAGTAAGAATGAAGAAATCAAGGAAGGAAAAACGGTTAACAAAAGAAGGACATTGGAAGGAATTGTAAACCTGGCCTGAAGCTAAAAGGGAGAAAGATGGGAAGTATCAGAGGAACTCTTGGCGCCAATGGCAATGAGAGAAGCAGAGAAGCACTGTGTGCTCTCTCTCTCTCTCTCTCTCTTCTTTGAAGGGGCAAAGGAGACTAAACCCTAAACGGAGTTAATAATCGAGTGTGGTATAAAATAATTCTTACAGGATGCACTATTTATAATGGGCTTAGTATATTGAAATCATTTTTTTTATTAATGGAAAATAATAAAATAAATTTTTCTTTTAAAAAGAAGTCTTGGCAATTTATTAATTTAATTAAACCATTTCAGGTAATGGCTAGGTTAAGGAAGTTTTGCTTTTGACCAAAGGATGTCTATGCATACAATGAATGTAAAACGCAATTAATTTTTTTAATATTATAATACGCAATTAAATATACGAGTATATTTTTTCACACGAATAATATATAACTATTAAATTTCTTACTATAATTAAAAATTATTTTCATAAGCCAAATTGGAAAATTGGTAATAGCAAATTAATAATTCAGATTAAAAAAATGCCAAACTAAATAATTTTTTAAAACCGTTGGTATCAAAATAAATATTTTGTATGCATAGCAGTCAGATTATATTACTAACTTCTATAAAATACGATTCCTTGGTAAGAAACAAATGAAAAGAATCCTTTTTAGCTTATGCATTTTTTAATTGATGAATCACAATATACTTTATAGATAACTATCATAATAAAACTAGAAACTAAATTTCATGAAATTCCATTAAAAAAATTACATATATTTAATCATGTCTTTTATATTAATATTAGCGAAAACGTTTAACTTAATCACTTACCATCTTAATATCCTTACAAATACAACTAAACCTGTAAATTTTGATATTCTACTCTATATTGCAGGATATATATTTGGTAAATATATTACTATTTATGATGAGAAATAATTATTGTTTAATGAAAGCTATTTTATATACACCTTGAAAATAATAATTTCTCAAAACATTTTTAAATTTTATACTTTTTTCTAATGATTCTATTTAAAGTTTAATTTTAATACATTTACAATATAAATTGTTTAATCACATTTAGTTTTTTATGTCTATTTAGACGATTAATGTAAAAAAAATAATAATTCTTTAAAAAAATGATGTAATATAATTAAATATACATGTAATTATTTTTAAACTAACAATTTATCAAAACTAAATTCTTCTATTTATTTTTTAAAAAAATCCAAACAAAGTAAAATTACATAACGATATCTTTTTTATTTAGAAGAGTAACACCAATACAAGCCACGTGTCTATCAACATACAACTACCAAATCAACCATTTATACAAATTAAAATTCATATTAAAACATAAAATAAATATTAAAAATAAGTATAAAAATACATATTTATATATTTATACACAAATAAATAATAATAATAAATTATTTGATAATTAATGTTTTATATAATAATGTTACATACAATTAAAACAATCAGCCAAAATATATATATATATATATATATATATATATATATATATATATATATATATATTTTGTTTAACTCATTTTTAATTTATATTTTAAATTAGTAATTAATTTAATAATTAATTTTTTATATTCACATAAAATAATTATTTTTTTATATATAGTATCTTTTTATTTATCAATAGTACAATATTTAATTTAATAGGTAAATTAAAGAATCCAAAAATACACATTATTAATAGAATTTTTTTATTATATGTTTTTAGGATACATATTAAGTTTATAAATTTAAAAAAATTATTAAAAATATAAAAAATTTAAATTTTAATATATTTATTTTATTTTTATTAAATAAAAATATTTAAATTTTTTATTAATAATAAATATATTATGTATTCTAAAGACATATATTAGTTAAACCCTTATTAATATAGTAGAAATATAGATGGATTTTTTCCTTCGCAAACATTAATGTCAAATTGACTTTCCTCACTCTCCAATAAATTGAATAGAATGAATTTTATATAAAAAAGTTGAACTAATATAAATCTTTAGAAGACATGATAATATAAATTTATTATTAGTAAAAAAATTTATAATTTTTATTTTTAATAAATATAAAATAAATATATTAAAAATTTAAATTATTTATATTTTTAATGAAAAAATTTTTAATTTATAATTTTAACTTGTATTTTTAGACTACATTTAAAAGAAAGATTGAAATTGAAAGATAAAAATTGAAAAACAGAAATTAAAAGTTAAAGACTAAATTAAGTCTTTTTGTTTTTGTATTATATTTAGTATAAAATATATATAATTGAGTTATGTCTTAGCATCTTATTTGATTTAATATAAATACAAAGACTAAAATAAATAATTATTTAAATACTCTTTTTTGCTTCTTTCCTTTCTCTCTTTCTTGTCTTTTTCTCCTCAAATTTTTTTATCTGTGACGAATTAAGTTGTGGTTCCTAAATTTATACTTAAATCTCAAACTGATCCCCAAAATTAATAGTAGTTATCCATACTCAAAGTGTAAGAGAACTACTTTTATATAAAAATAAGCGAACCTCTAATAATGATGCAAAATTCCTCTCAACCTCAACAATACAACATTTGCTTCCAAGTTTATTTTTTCTCTGCCTTTTATTTTCTAATGTTAAATTTATTTAACATAGAATAAATATGAGTAATTATTAATTTCAGAGACTACCTTAAGACTCAAGTAAACTTTTAAAGACCACTTTAAAATTTAACTCATCTATAACACTGCCTCATTTACAACACCACAACCCATCAGCACAACCCCTCCCTCTCCTTGTCCTCTTTGATGCGCAGACCTACTACCACTTTTTATTCTCTAACAACACTTTCTTTAGAAATTTCTTCGTGCTCATGGCTTACGCATTTTGCTGCAGAACTCACCACCGCATCAGGGACCAAGGTTTTATTGTGCTTTCTTCTCCACCGTTTAGTCCATTTTACATTTAATTTCTGCCATTTTTTTATTTTTTCCTATTTTGGGTTTTGAGAAGCCATGGCCATAGAGACTCGAGAAATCCACTAGCATAATAAAATGGTTCGACGCATAGAAAATTCATAGCTCCCAATGATGGCAGCAAGGACTCCTTTGTTCACCACTCTGTCATTTGATCCAATGGTTACCGAACACGCTCCGATGATGGTAGCGAGGATCTCTTCGTCGATGTGTCTTCTTTGGCTAGGTCTCACCCGTTTGGTGGTGGTTTTCAAGGTGGAGGAAAAAGAGGAAGCCGTGGTACTGCTTGTGCCAGTGGAGATGGAAATTGCAAGAGAGGGAGACATGATTTGGGAGAAAAAGAAAATGTAGGTTTAGACTTGGAATTTGAAAAGTTAGATGAGAATATTTTTGAAAATAAATATTTTAAAAGTTTTAATATTCATTATAAAAATTTTAATCTTCTTTGTTTTTATTTTTTGGAAGTATTGAAAGGTCTAGCTAATAAATACAATACTGAGTTTTATTCCTCTCTAAATTTTATAAAGACTAGTAGACAGAGATTGGAGATAGAGTCTGAAAGACAGAATGATAAAAAAATAAACAAAAAATTTTGAAATATAATAAAAAAAGAATATTGAAATTAAAATAAAACCCAAAGAATAGATTGAAATTGAATATAAAGAGAATTACTCTACTTTTTACCTAATTTCTTGATGCAATAACAAAAAAACCCTCAACCTAACTTGTCCACGGATTCCACGCCATAGTTTGAAAATTGAATTAAACGGACTCACTCAATCTTCTACCCAATTCTTTGATGTAACAAGAGAAAGACTCACTCAACTTCACTTGTCCATACCATAGTTTCATCACGAAACCAAAAATTGCCTTGGCACTTCTCTAATCACTATATATTACGACAACAATAGTTTAGGTGGTGTTTATAATGTCTTATTATGTTAAAATAAAGAAATTTATAAGCCCATAAACATAAAAATCTAATTTAGTAATTAAATGAACAATCAAAATATATCATGATGGTTTCAGTGGCTAAGAGAAGGGGGGTTAAATCTTAACCCCTTTTTGCTTGCTGACACTTGCTTGGACTTAGAGGAAGCTTTTCTGTTTTTAGCTCGTCCCTAGCCACGAGACATTTTCATTTTGTCTCGTCACTTGATACGAGACATTTTTTATTTTTCATCTGAATAGTAAAAACAGAATTGAAGTAGGAAGAGAGAGAAGATAACACCCAGATATATCCTGGTTCAGCTGCTAAGTGCAGTGCAGCCTACATCCAGTCTCCATCACAACAATGATGGAATTTCACTATAATCATCCAGATTACAACTTGTAAAGTGCTAACCCAACTTACAAGGGGATTCCCACAGAATCATGAAACACAACACAGATGTACAAAGGAACTCTAAGACATCTATGGCTTTTTCTTTTAATTTTGCACTCTCTGCCTTTTTCCGCTCTATGGCTTTTTCATACAAACCTCACTGTTTGCCTTTTTCCATGAGACTCAAGACATGACAAAATTAAACAGAAAAATATTAAACAGAAACATTGAAGGAGATGAGAACTGCTAGCTTAGGAAGCTCTGAGAACTCTGTGCCTTGCACTCTCAAATCTTACTTCTTGAATCAAACCATGACTGTTCACCTCTTTTATAGAGAAGTGAAGCCTTCACAGTTGAAACACAAACCCGAGCTCAGCTTCTTTTCCTTCAACAAAACCGGTTCGGCCATACAGAGAGAAGAGGTAACTCATGCAAAAACCAACATGCAAATACCTCTAGTCCTTCCTTGGTCATCACTCTTCATCAATTCGAGCGCTCCATCCTTGGCTTCCTCTCCAAGATGGATTTCTGGCCCTTGATGCTTCATGATGATGATGACTTCATCTGCTTCAATCTCTGCCTTCAACCATCACTTCGCCACTCTAGCTACTCCCTGTGGTGGTTGAGCAGAATCAAAAACAAGCCATGCCTCCAAGGATCTTCCCTGCTGGCCGAATCTTCTTCCTTCTTTTTGTGTATGAAGGATCCGAGATTACCTCACCAAATCTTACCATATTTGGTGATTATCTCAGCCACTACATACTTTTTGTTTTCTTGCCATCATTGTGATGGACTTGTAGTTTGTTCTTCCCTTGCTTCGGTAGCTCCATTTTGCTTTCATGGAAGCCATTGTTTCCTGTGTAATAACCGAAGAGAAAAGGAAAGAGATGAGAGAGAAGAGAGAATGTGAAGAAAAAGCAATTCAAAGTGATTAAACAAATTAATTAAAGATAGCTTGCTTTTTCTTCCTTGGGTGGCGTGTAAAGTTAATGCCATCAATCATGTCAATGATACTCTCTCTCATATTTCCCATGCACTTATCAAATTTATTCTAATAAATTTGAAATCCATCATGATGATTAAAGTAGTTCCGTTGGAAGCTATGGAACTTTGCTTTACATGCTTAGTGGATTCGGATCATGCAAAGGGAACTCTCATCAAATGTGAAGTTGGGCTTAGTTGCAACAACAATTAATTTCTGGCCCAATAATAATTCAGCTCTACTTTGTTGGTTATAATTTTTGAAATCAAAGCTGAACAAAATTCACACTTGGGCTTTGCAACATTTCTTTTGTTTTTGTTCGGCCCAATTAAAAACCTGCATCACAAAATTATCAATTAGCATATGATTAATTGAAATTGAATTAATAATTTTGCAATTGAATATTTTAATAATGTTTGTTCATCACAAATATTAATTTGGAGTTTTCCAAACTCATCATATCAAATTAAACTGAATATTCTAAAAATATAAACTAATAATTTTAAAGAATACTTGAACTCTTCATATCACTGACATTTAAAGCATGTATCATTCTCTTCCTCTTAAAAAAAGATTCGCCCTTAAATCTTGTAGTTGAAAAAATAGTTTATGAAAATGACAAATACAAGAAAGATATTTTTTCTTTTGTTTTTCTTTTTGCACTGAATGCTTTTTTTAGTACAAGGTAGAAAATGACAACAAGAACATAAAGAAAGACACAAGAGATACTAGAATTTGTTTTTTTTTTAGGACACAAGAACAAACATAGATTAATAAGGATTAATCTAATACTTAAATTCTGATACTAAATGATAAAGAAAAAAAATAATAAAAAAAGATATGAATTGAAATTGAATAAAAAAAGAATATTAAAATTTAAGAGAGAAGTAATAACGCATAAAATTAAGTAGTAGTAATTGAGTAGATGATCTTATTGTACATAGCACTACATGCAGGGGATATATATCCCTGTTTGACTATCTATATAAACTATATATAAGCTATTCTTCCTACCCCTTCCTCCCAACTGCGCAAACTAAAGGCAATCTACTCGAGAGCCTGAGTTTGTCTCTAAGCTTATGAAACGTACAATTGACTTAAGATTGGCTTGGTAAATAGATCAGCAATTTGCTTGCTGGCTGTAATGTGAGACACTGTAACAAGACCTTTTGTGACACGATCTCGAACAAAGTAAAGGTCTAATTCAAAATACTTCGTGCGATTATCTAGAACAGGATTGTAGGCAAGTAAGATTGCAAAGAAGTTGTCATAAAAGATAGTAGGTGGAACCTTACATGATTGATGAATTTCAATGAGTAGGTTCTATACCCATATAAGCTCAGCAAAAACAACAGAAAGAAACCAAAATTTTGCTTTGGTAGAGATGTGACTCTTCCATGAGATGAGGTTCGAGTCATAATACACGCAATACCCGGATGTGGACTTGCGATCTTCTAGGTCTGAAACCCAATCATAATTTGCAAATGCGGTTAAGCGCAAATAAGTAGATTTTAAAAAAATCTAACATGAGAGTGAGTGTACCTGCCAAGTATTGTAGCACCTGTTTGAGTGCAACCAAATTTTCTTATGTTAAGATAGACAAGAATTGACTTAATTTGTTTACAGTGAAGGCAATGTCAGGTCATTGTCACATATTGAAGGCCTCTTACAAGTGATCATATACTACTAACGTGGTGCAGTGCTTGTTTTAAGTCATAGATGATTTTGTAGAGTTTGCATACCAACTATGGGTTAAAATGAGTGAATTCTAGGGGCTGTGTCATGTATTGAGTTTCTTGAAACACCTCATTTAGGAAGACATTGTGAAAATCATATTGTTTGATTTTCAAACCGTTCGAAAGAGGCAGAGTGAGTATGATTCTGATCGTGATCCGCTTTATAATAGGGGAGAAAATTTGATCATAATCTATGCTAGTCGCTTAGTTAAAACCTTTCGCAACCAAGCGTGCTTTATATCATAGAACTTCACCTTTGGAGTTCTTTTTCACAGTAAAAACTCACTTTCACCCAATTAATTTGACATTAGGTGATAACTCCACAAAGCTCCAGGTCTGATGTTAAATTAAAGCACGATATTTTGTGAGTATAGCATCCTTCCACTATGAGGATTTAAAGGCAGATTTGATAGATTTTGGCATCTAAGAGTTAGTGTGAGTAAGTGTATTTGAATTGGATGTGTGAAGAACAGTGGGTTTGGAAGAGTGTATTTTGGAACGGGTGAGCATAAGGTGAGTATTTATAGTATTCGTTATGGGTAGGTTGAAAAATGGAAGAGCAATGTCGATAGAAGATATAAGTATAGAGTTGTGATGAGTGTGAAAAGGAGGGTCAGAAGGGGTACAATTTGAAGGAGAGGATGACTGCTGTGATGAAATAGTAATAGAGGAAAGTGTGGGATTAGAAGATGTGGTAGGAGAAGAAGATGGTGTAATTGAAGAAGGAGGAATAGGAGCTATAATGGGAAGGAACTATGCAGATGATGCAGTATTAAAAGGAGTAGAGGAAGAGGTTATGTCAAAAAAGGCAGGGAAAGAAAATTTCTCTTCATCAAAGAGCACATCCCTGGAAATGATTTTTTTTCCTTCTTTAGTAAGTCATTTGTATCCTTTTTGTTAGGTTGCATAGCCAAAAAAGATTTAGGGTTGTGAACGATACTCCAATTTATGATTGTTGTAAGGTTGAAGATGTGGATAATAAATGCAACCAAACACTTTTAAGATGGTGGAATTTGGAATACAATTAAACATAAGCTCGAAAGGGGATGTGTTATTAATGTTCTTTGATGGCATGCGATTAATTAAGAAGACTACGGTAGATAATAGTAGGGATGCAGTGGCAAATAAGACTAACGCTGTTTCAACAATATGTCAATGTTTTCGTTTGGCAATACCATTTTGTTAAGGTGTGTAAGGGACAAGTGAGACGATGAGCAATGCCATGTGATTGAAGAAAAATGAGAAAATCCTTGGAAAGATACTCTTTGCCATTGTCCATTTGTAGTGCTTGAATGGAGTAACCTGTTTGGCGCTCAATGTATACCTTGTATTGTTTAAAAACATAAAACACTTGATATTTGTTAGTGAAGAGATAAATCATGGTATGACGAGAGAAAACATCAATGAAGGAAACATAGTAGCGATTTCTATCATTGGAGGTAATAGTAGAAGAGCCTCAAGCAAACGTTAGAAACAAGGGGAATGTTACGATATAGATTGATAAAAATATCTATACCTATAGTTTTTAAGTGACGTGTGGTAACCTGGCACAGGATTCGGTGGTCCAGGAATCTTTGGACCACTTAGTGGTCCAAGTAGAAAACATGTTTTTAGAGTTTTTTATCAATTGCTACGTAGTCCTTAAACTAATTTTAATTACAAATCAACCCCATATATTTTATTTAATTATAAAATTAGTTTTTTATTTTATAAATTATTATTTTATCAATTATCTATTATATTTATTAACAATCAAATACAAAAATAACAACCAATTATATCCTCCATTCATCCTAATAATTCCAATTGATTAAAAAATTAACTTTGATCTCGTTACGTTCGTCCATGGCTTCCAAATCGTGTTTCCTTGAAATTCAATCGATTGGTTTTTCAAAACAATCGATTGAATGATAACTCAATCGATTGATTTAGACTATATCACAAAACAATCGATTGAAAGTTGTAAGGTAGAATGGTAAAAAGCTTATACCAATCGATTGTTTATACTTTCCAATCGAATGAATGCCTCAAAACAATCGATTGTTGTTGTTACTCAATCGATTGAATTCACGAAAACAACATGGATTTGCCAAATACAATCGATTGGAAAGTGATGACATTGAAGTTTTAGCCAAATTCAATCGATTGGTAATGTAATCCAATCGATTGGAAGGTGATGAAGTTGAATGTTTTACCAATTTCAATCGATTGGTAATGGTACATAAAATTTATAAAACGTCAATGATATTTTCTTTTAAATTAATTTATAAAATTTTTTAGATTTGTGTCTTCTGAAAAGTAAAAAAAAAAATTATAGTAGAGTAAAACTTACCTGAAACCAAATAACATAGTGTAACACACATCTTTGATCAATATTAAAAAAAAAATTAGCCTAATTATGTACATAAAATCTTAAAAAATATAGTTCTATCTTTTTTAATTAAGTTAGCTTTAAAATATCAATAATACTTTTTCATGTGCTGCTTTTAATCTAAAATTCTAGAAAAAAATTGATTTAAAATATTATAATATTATTATATTGGCACAACACTTTATTTTTGTATGATAAATACAAGTACATTTTTATATAAAGTATTTAAAGTATATAAAAATGTACTCCTATTATAAAAAAAATATTTAAAAAGTCATTAAATTTTTATATGTTATTAAAATTTAATAAATACAAGTACATTTTTATATATTATTTTTAATTCAATGTACTAATAGGAGTTAAAATTAATTTATATTTAATAATTTTATACTAAAATTAATTTACTATAATCTTGTTTTATACTTCTTTTAGTATATTTTTTTTATATTATATAGTATTTTTTCTAGTATCTTATTGTACAATGTGTAATTCGAATTACCATTTTATTCGAAATGTAAGTAATTCGAATCAATTTGATTCGAACTTCCTCCTACTCACGTGGTCCTACTAATTCGAATTGATACAATTCGAATTATGCTTTTATAATTTGTTCTAAGTTGATTCGAATTACTTGTATGCAATGGTTGGGAATAATTGGAGCTGTATTGATTCGAATTATTAAGGAATGTAATTCGAATAAAGTTGTTTCGAATTACATTAAAGTGTGCTTTGGTGAATTCTTGTATCAGATTTTTGTTTGGCTTATATGCGTAATAAACTTCTCTCCTTGGCTTAAATGCGTTTTTTACCCTCAATTTTATATTAACTCTAAATATATTAAAAGAATTTACTCAATATATTCTAACATTTAACTAATTGCAAACACTTATCCCAAAACATATTTACAAAAATTAGAGCACTGGTTACTAATATTTTAACGAAACTAAATTTGTGCATAACACAAATAAATAAATTAAGCATACTTACTACTTGATACGCTGCTACCTTATCAATATCATATACTTTTTGTATTTTTTACTCTGACTTACTTGAATAAAAGCAAAAGGTACTATTGATCGGCAAAATTAATTTTATAAATTACCAATCTATAAATTAATTTTATGTACCATTACTAATCGATTGAAATTGGCAAAACATTCAACTTCATCACCTTCCAATCAATTGGATTATATTACCAATCGATTGAATTTGGCTAAAACTTCAATGTCATCACATTCCAATCGATTGTATTTGGCAAATCCATGTTGTTTTCGTGAATTCAATCGATTGAGTAACAACAACAATCGATTGTTTTGAGGCATTCATTCGATTGGAAAGTATAAACAATCGATTGGTATAAGCTTTTTACCATTCTACCTTACAACTTTCAATCGATTGTTTTGTGATATAGTGTAAACCAATCGATTGAGTTATCATTCAATCGATTGTTTTGAAAAACCAATCGATTGAATTTCAAGGAAACACGATTTGGAAGCCATGGACGAACGTAACGAGATCAAAGTTAATTTTTTAATCAATTGGAATTATTAGGATGAATGGAGGATATAATTGGTTGTTATTTTTGTATTTGATTGTTAATAAATATAATAGATAATTGATAAAATAATAATTTATAAAATAAAAAACTATTTTTATAATTAAATAAAATATATGGGGTTGATTTGTAATTAAAATTAGTTCAAGGACTACGTAGCAATTAATAAAAAAACTCTAAAAACATGTTTTCTACTTGGACCACTAAATGATCCAAAGGTTCCTGGACCACCGAATCCTGTGCCTGGTAACCTATATATTGATTTTGTCAAGTCCAAGTCCAAAAATTGTTATACCTTGATTGATAATTGACAACACATAAAGTAATTTGTCTGCTTAAAATGTAATTAATAATTATAGGTAAAATTTTTTTATACTGAGCCAAACAAAAATTAAACCAATCATAAATTTTAGCTATAAAAGTCTAAAACAACTAAATGTTAGCTTTTTTCATTTCTTTTTGTTGTTATCTCTTTTTTTTTCAACATTTTATTTTATTTTTATACATTTAAATATAACGAAATAAAAATTTGTTTTAACTAGAAAATAAAAATCTTTGGACGTCTTTTTCCTAAACTACACAACCTCTGCCTTTTATTTCATTTCTCCTGTTTATGTTATTAAGATTATGTCTATTATACTTATTTAGAATTTTAAATGTTATTTATAAAAGAATTCTAATTTTCAAGTAAAATAAAATTTATTTGATATAAAACAATCATTTATGTTAAATAACTTGGTCTATTTTTGTTAAATAATAAGTCTTTTAATAACTATTGATTGGTACATTATTGATAAAATATTTTTCTCAAAAAAATTTTGATCAAATATTTAATTAGATTCTTAATTGTAAGTATCTTTAATTTTTGAAAAAAATATTCCGTTAACTCTAATATTTTTATATTAATAAGGATTTAATTATAAAATTAAAAGTAATATAGAAACCCAATTAAAAAAACATAGACCTAATTACAAATTTGATAAAAATATAAAAATAAATAAAATAATTAAACCATAATTAAATTAGTTCTGCAAAACAATTGTAATATCATATGTGTATAGCAAAAAATGATTTATTTTCATAAATACAAAAACCAATTTAATGGTTCATTATTTGTCTTTTGATAAAACCATTTTGGTGCAATATCATTTCAACTCATCACATTAGCAGTATTTAATGTACTAATCAATAGTTATTAAAAATGTACGTACTCTCTTTTAGTGCTCTGTTAAGGTTTTATCAGTGTTCTGCTAGGGTTTTATCAGTGCTCTATTTAGAGCTTTGATCTTTTCACCTCTTTTCTACTTTTCTATTTCTATCTTTTTCTTTGATAACAACAATTTGTACTCCTAGTTCTCATTACCTTATAATTAACTTCTCCTTAGCACTCTCAATCCAATATGAATTTCGGTGAAGGGAGGAACTCTGAAATTGATCCAGGTAGTGAGGAGGATGAGGAAGATATTGTGGTATTAGAGACAGAAGATTATTCTCAAAAGTTGGAGGCTTGTATTAAGAGTCTCTCGGGGAGACTCTTTACAGATAAGGTATTTCCGATTGGCACAATTGACAATGCCCTAAGGGCGATATGGGATAAATCGAAGGGGTTCCGATCGATTGAGAAAGGTCCTAATCAATTCCAATTCTTCTTTGAGAATCATCTTGATGTTCTCAGAATTGAAAAAGATCTCCTTGACTCTTTAAGAATTATATCTTGCATGTGAGAAGATGGGTTGAATCGGATGAACAGGACCAGAAAAGTATTACCTGTTTTCTAATCTAGATCCAATTCTGGGGTCTGTCTGAGCTGTTCAAAACTATTCAGGTTAAAAAAAATACTTGGGGAGAAATTGGAGAGGTGATAGACATTATTTTTTCTCTGTTCGTGGAAGAGAATCTCGAATTCTCAAGATCAAACTCTGGTTGGATGGTGATAAAAGGGTGAAAGACAGTATTTGTATGGCTGAACTGAATGGTAAGGTGCTAGAAATTGGATTACGATACGAGAGGATTGGAATTTTCTGTACCTACTATGCTCATTTAGGACATGGTTCCAAACACTATTCTAAATTCATAGAGGATTCATCAGCAGGCGCTATTAAACAGGATCGTATTGGTGAGTGGTTTAAAGCAGATTAAGTGGGCAAGAGGATCAAATGTGGAGGAATTGGTGATAACTCGAGCTTCAATAACTCAAACTCAAGCACTCCCCAACAAAAAAAAAATCAACCCCAAACTGGTTGATAGATAATTTTGCCAGCTTGAGTGTCAAAGGGACAAAAAATAACTCTATAGAGATATCTGGAGGTAATAAGAAGGATGATAATTTTCTAGAAGTAGTTTGGCAGTCAATTGAGAAGACTAGTGAGGCATTAGCCCTACAAGATATTACTAGTACTATGAACACTGGTGGATCTGTCCCATAGAATTTACCTAATGAAGGAATGACCAGCAGGGGGTTCTAAGTGGAAACAATTTGCTAGACAAGGGACTAATTCAAGTAAGTTCTTCAGAGGAATAAAAAGAAGAAATCAAGGGAAGGAAAATGAAAATGAGGTTGAGAAGATCTGTAAGGTTGATGATATGATTGCTGAAACGAAGGTGGAGGGTGCTAGTCGTTCAATGGCACCTGAAGAAATATGAAGCTCATTACGTAGAATTGTCGAGGTTTGGGGAGACCCCTGATAATCCACAATCTCAAAGGGATGTACAATCTCACTCCCCCGAGATGGTTTTTCTATGCAAAACTAAAAACTAATCTCGACAAGTAGAAATGAAGTTGAGGTCATGTGGTTTTATAAATTGGAAGATTATTGATCCAATGGGTAGCACTGGAGGCTTGGCACTAGCTTGGAGAGACAATGTGGTAGTGCAAATAACTGATAGTTCAGATTTTTTTATCGTGGCTTTGGTGAAAGACACATCCGTTAATGTGGAATGGAATCTCGTTAGTGTTCATTTCAGCAGCCATGAACAGATCCATTCAACACAATTTCAAGAGGTGTCAGCAATCTTACAGCAGCAACAAGGTAGCTCATGTATTTTGGGAGACTTTAATGCTATTGTTGATCAAATTGAAAAAAGTGGAGGTAGTCTTAAATCACAGTTTTCTATAGCAGATTTTAATTATTTTATTGGTCATAATACTTTACTTGACTTGAAAATGATTGGTAGACATTTCACTTGGAGTAATAGGCAGAGAGCTGGAAAATTGAGTCAAGAACAATTGGATAGAATCTTAGTGGGAGAAATATGGCTTCAACTGTTCCCTAATTCAGCAGTTCTTAGATTGTCCGAGACAGGTTCAGACCATGCCCCTCTCCTTTTTGACACTAATCCACAAACTGAATGTTCAAAAAAAAAGATTTAAATTCCAGACCCGATGGTGTGAGGAGGATTTAGTCCAAATTTTGATTAGTGAGGTTTGGAACATAGAAATTAAAGGCTCCCCCATGTTTTGACTAGCTCAAAAGCTTAAACTCGTTCGACATCGGCTAGTGATATGGCAGAGGAGTAGTCTTTCAAACTCTAAAAAACAGATTGATGAAATTATATGACAACTAGAAGAAATGAGGGCATCAGGTTTAATGGGAGGTCCTAAAATCATGAAACTTGAGCAAAAATTAGAGAGGGCCTACTTGAATGAAGAGCACTATTGAAAGGATAAATCTAGAATTAAATGGCTAAAAGAAGGAGACAAAAATACTAGCTTCTTTCATTGAAAATTTAAGGCTAGATCTAGGAGGAACAAAATTTGAAGACTCAAGACTGAGAATGGAGAGTGGGCTACTTCTAATGCAGCCATCGCAGGGGTGGCAGAGGAGTATTTCAAGGACATCTTTACTTCCACCAATCAGGCATATCCTGGGCTTTTTTTCTTAGACTTTGAGCCTAAGGTTACAGCTAGCATAAACCATAAGCTACAACGTCCGGTCTCTTTTGAGGAAATAAAGAAAGCTACCTTTAGTGTACATCCGCAGAGTGCTCCAGGAGAAGATGGGATGGCAGCTAAATTCTTCCAATTTTATTAGGATACTGTGGGCGAGGATGTATTCAAGGTAGTTAGAAGTTTCTTTCAAGGAGGGCGCATTTTAAGGAGTTTCAACCACACTAACATTTTCCTCATTCCTAAGATTCCTGATGCTTGTGAAATGTCCTAGGTACGACCCATTAGTTTATCCTCTGTATTTTACAAAATCATCTCTAAGATACTGGTTCATAGATTACAAGGGTGTATGAATAAACTTGTTAGCTCTAATCAGAGTGCATTCCTAAAGGGGAGACTCATTTCAAATAATATCCTGATAGCACATGAGTGCATGCACTACCTCAAGCAGAAAAAGAGAGGTTTAGAGTATGAGATGGCCCTTAAACTTGACATGAGTAAAGCATACGATAGGATTGAGTGGTAGTTTTTGTGGTTTATCATGAAGAAGATGGGATTTGATTCTACGTGGATAGGTTGGATTCATGAATTGGTAACAACAGTTTCTTACTCTACAGTTGTCGAAAGCCAACCATACAATTTTTTTAAACCAAATAGAGGCATCCGTGAGGGTGACTCTCTATCTTGTAAACCCTGTTAAATTAGTAGATATTTAGTCAATAAATTAGTTTTTAATAAAGAAAATTAGAAATGTGAATATTATATTAAATTAGGATAGAGCTCATCGAAACGAGAATTTTAATACTAATTTGGAAGAAATCGGTCCAAGATTGGACCGAATGGGTCGAACCGGTTGAACCGGGCCTAAATTGGGCCCGTGGGCCCAATCTGCCGAGCACTTAAGAAGGATCAAAGCCATCTCTTTTCTTCCATTCAGCGTAAATGAAGCTAAAAGCCTTCCAGTGAAGAAAAGAAGAGAAAGCTCCCTGAACCCTTACGATGAATTTAAAATCCCATAACTTTTCCGTCCGAGCTCCGATCGGCGCACCGTTTGCGGCCATGCGACCACCGCGTCGAGCTTTACGTTTTTACTGGAACAATTTTATAGGTAACCCACTTATTCACCCTCAGCCTCTTCTTTCCCAATTTTGAAAAATTAAGTGGAGATATTGAATTTCTTTACTCTTTAATGTTTTAGGATCTAATTAGCTTGAGGAAAATGTTCACTCTTGCGTACGTAAAGTTTTGGTAAGGTGGGGATGTAATAATTCTATCTAAATATTTTGAATTTGTGTTTTGGGAATTAAATTGGGTATATATGTGTTATGAATGTGTATTAGGTTGTGAATAAATAATTGGAGCTTGAAATTGTGAATACCGAAACTTGGAGGAAACTGTTTAGTTGAGGTTTTAGGGCTGTAATTGGTTTTGATAAATTGCCTTGGTCATTACGAGGAAATTGGCCAAGGTATGGTTTAGGTTTCTTTCATTTAATATATAATATTCTGTAAAAACTTAGGCTAGATGACCATAGGATAAGTTGAAATGCAGGTATATCATTAATGTTTAGTAATTTGATTGATGAACATGTTTGGTTTGATTTAGTGATTTGATTATGTGGTGAAGATTGTGTTGGTGATTTGAATTATTGATCATATGGTTACAAGTGTATTGAAGGAAGCATGATGAACATGAAATTGTGTAATATTATTGAATGGTGGTTGATGAGATGATGTAGAGTTTATTTGAGTATTGTTGTTGATATATTGTGTTGGTGTTGATCAGTTTGGTAATGCATGGAATGGAAAATCTTGAATGAAAATAAGGTTTGAAGAATTTTGTAAAAGTTTTTGGCTGAACTTTGACGAGGCATAACTTGGCTTTCGAATCCTCAATTTGTTTCCGACTTGTTTTAAAGTGAAAATTAGTTTCGTAAAGTTTATGTCATTCGAAGAACGGAAGAAAAACGATTTAAAACGATCAAGTTATGCTCGTCGGAAGTTTTGGAGTGTAATATGTAATTATGCAGGTGAGTTTTTCATGTTTATGCAGCTCTCTGGTTGATCTATTTTTTTGGAAAGACGTACATCCACGCATATGCGTGGCCCACGCATAAGTTGTCATGCAATTTAACTGTGTGGACGCAAAAAGCCTTATGCGTACGCGTAATGAGCCAACATGCATGTCCACGTGTACGCGTGACATGAGGTACTCACTTACGCGTACGCATGACAAGGGGACGCGTGCACAAGCTACATTTTTACACTCCCACGCGCACGCGCGTGGCTCCTATTTTAGCAAACATGGTTTTTAGAATTTAAAATCTCACTTCACACTTCTAAACCTCTATTTTCATTCCTTTAGCCATGAACAGTAATATTAAGCCTGATAATCAGATAAAGCTAGGAAGTAGGGATAACTTGGAGATGTAGTAAAGTTGAAAAGTGATGAATTGATTATGAAATATTATGAATGATCATGTATGATACTTGGCTTGAATGATTAAATGATCTGAGATACGAGATTCCATGGGTAAAGTACCGTGGCTTGCCACAACGTGTACTAGGTTGAAAACTCGATACTATGTTGACCCTACGACATAAGGGTGACCGGGCACTTATAAATTCTTGGGAATGTTAACCCCCATTGAGCAATATTGATTATTTGAGAAAAATCTATTCATAGACTTTTGGGGATGCATGTCGAGGGACAGTTTAAGATTTTCAGACTTATCAGGTTGGTTGGATAACCAACAGATGAGCCTCATCAACCATAGGACAGGCATGCATCATATGCATACTACTTGAATTACTTGTTTGTGCATTAATTGGGTGTGCCTAAGTGTACTTGCCATGTTAAATGTATATTTGTTACCTGCAATATTTGTAACCTTCTTGTGTTTGCCTTCATTTGTTTATTTGTCTGTGAAATGCTAAGGAGATGGAGGTATGCAAGAATGGCAGTACGGAACTTAAATTTAAGATTAAGTTAGGTTTAGATATTCTTAGTAAACCACCTTTTATGGCTTCTGTTTAATATTTTAAGCTCTACAATCTGAGTGTCGGCGATCTAGGATTACCTCTGGCATTCTCAAGACCTTATATATTATGTGTGTAGCACCTTTACCATACTGAGAACCTATGGTTCTCACTCCATACTCTGTTGTTGTTTTTCATATGCAGGTTGAGAGGCGTCTCGTTAGGCGTCTGGACTCCTGAAGCGAAGTGGTTACTGGGTTATTTTGTTATACAGAGATGCATATATATGTACTTAGCTTTCTCTCCGCATAACTTATTCTTTTTTATCCTCTTAGAGGTTTATGGGGAAGCAGGATTTTGTTTATGTACATTTGGGTTTTGGATATATATATATATATATATGTGTGTGTGTGTGTGTGTGTGTGTGTGTGTGTGTGTGTGTGTGTGTGTGTGTGTGTGTGTGTGTGTGTGTGTGTGTGTGTGTGTGTGTGTGTGTGTGTGTGTGACTTTGCGAGCTGAGTTAGGAGCTTGTTATTTTGTAACTTTAGCTCTCTATTCCTACTTTTATTATCTTATTTTTGATAGTTATAGTTTTCTTCAGACGCGAGTTATTCCATTTCTGAAGTGTTGCGCTTTTCATTTCGCGATTTTGTTTTACCCATTTTTCAAGACTCCTAGTTTATTATATTCTTTCTGCTATTACATGTATGTATCTTAATTTTAGAAGTTGTAGCACCTCGCCACCTCTGTTTTACATCCTAGGTGTAAGCCTCTGTGTGGTAGGATGTTATATATCTCCTTTTCTTTTTCTATTTTGTGCAGAAGGCCTCTCCTTCTTGCTACATAAAGATGAACAAAATTGGCAAATTTAAGGGATCCAAATTACAAGATGTCCTAAGGTTAATCATTTATTTTTTGCAGATGATTCTATATTATTCTGTAAGGCATCAGAAGACAATTGTGGGAGGATCTTAGATTTATTAGGGGACTTTGAAAGCTTCAGTGGCAAAAAAGTTAACCTTAATAAATCTGCAATCTTCTTTAGCAATAATACTCCTCATAATATACATACATCACTTGCTATTACTATGAATATTTCACACATTGGAGCTCAAGACAAGTATTTGGGACTAGCTTCTTTAGTAAATAAATCGAAAAATGCCACCTTTTTTGCTATCAAAAAAAGGGTTATCAAAAAGGTCCAAGGCTAGAAACGATGTCTTTTATCTAATGGAGGAAGACAAGTATTACTAACGGCAGTAAGAGAAGCAATCCTGATATATACCCTGTCTTATTTCAAACTTCCAGATAATCTAATCAAGAAAATCCATGGCATTCTTAATCAATTATGGTGAGGTCAACAACCTGCGGAACGTCATATGGTTTGGATTAGTTGGGATACAATGACAAGGGTTAAGAAAGAAGGAAGGCTTGGTCTTTAAAGACCTACGTGCACAAAATTTAGCTCTCCTAGGTAAACAATGTTGGAGAATTGCCACTAATTCTAATTCTTTATTATCTAGAATCTTAAAAGAAAAATATTTCAGATATAATTCTATTCTAGATGCAGAGTTGGGGTCCTTACCTTCTTGGGGATGGAAGAGTATCCTTGCAGGTAGAAGTGTCGTTGAAAAGGGGTTAAATTGGAGAGTTGGTTCTGGAACAGCAATCCAAATCTTTAGAGATTCGTGGCTCCCACCTCTGTATCTTTCTCAGTACCAGCTCTTACAAGTCAGTCTCAAGCTGGACATTCAATCTTCTTAGTTCATGATCTGTTCTATGCATATAAGCAATGGAATCAGTCCTTAATTGATTCAATATTTTCTCAAGATGTTGTCTAAAAAATTCTATCTACAGTATCAGGAGAAGGGGAAGATGAAATTCAATGGACACTCAACAGATCCAAGATATATGATGTAGTTTCAGGATATAGAGTTGCTTACCTTTCCACCATGTTTCTCTAGAATTTTGTCTAAATATCATGCAACAACCGAAAATCTGGAATTTTCTTTGGAGTCTGACAGCCCCACACAAGATTCAGGTATTCGGGTAGAAGTTCCTCCATGAAAAACTTCTCGTCATGCAGCTCATAAATCAGCGATTCCCAAGTACTTCACCAACTTGTCCCATTTGCAATGCTGAACCAGAATCCTTGTTACATTGCATCTTCAATTGTCTAGATGCTTCATAAACTTGGAGCAAGAGTCCAATAGAGCACCTGATCCCAAATCTGAATTGCATCTCCTTTTTTGATTGGTAGAGACCCCAAGTTGTTGCCCCGGATTCCCGATCTGTGAGTAAGAACTCGACCCGTTTTGCTTTGATTATTGCCTGGTATATATGGAAAGAAAGGTGTAGGAGGGTTTTCGAAACGCCAATCTATGAATCCTTAAGAACTTCTGGAAATTACTACCAAACAAAATCAGGAACTTGTAAACTTACCCACTAAAACCCTAATTTAATTCCAACTTTGCTTTCTTCTTAGTTTCATTCTTTTTACTGTGCCTCGCTAATTTTTAAGCGAAGGATGAGAGAACCCCACTTTTTTTTGTGTAGTCCTGAATTTTGGACAAAATATTTTATTTCATTTGAAATAAAATAATTTACTGTCTTTGAGAAATAAAAAATCAATAGTTATTAAGACATTTATTATTTAACAAAAATAAGACTAAGTTATTTAAAATTGTACAATTATTATTTTATATCACATAAGGGCAAATCACACATATAAACCAAATAAGCTCAAAATTACACAATTCTACCAAAAGGACAATTTTATGTAATTCGAGTCAGCCTGTTTCAAATTACCCATTCCAACACTAATTCGAATCAGACCAATTCGAATTACTGGAGATACACATTGGTTTATGTAATTCGAAACAGCATGAGTTGATTTATGCATGCATGTGAAGTCCCTACTAATTCGAAACAGGCTGTTTCAATTTACCCCCTGGTTTTGTTCTTATATAATTCGAATGGGGCTGATTCGAATTACTATGCGTCGAGCTATTACAAATTTTTACAGTACCCCTAACATTTTTTAAGCCATTTTTTAAAATTATTTTGTATGGAATAAAATCTTTTTGTGGTATAATTTAAATAAATTTATTAAAAAAAGTTATTAAAAAATATATTTACTCAATTTTTAAATATAATAATACTCTTTTACATAATTAATAATTTAAAATTAAAAAAATTATTTCATTTCATGCGAAGCAATTAAAAAAAGATTAAATTTAAATGCAAATATTCATGTATGTACTTAAATTTTAAATAAAATATTCTACATAATCAATAATAATTTAAAAATTAAAAAAATATTTTATTCCATGCAAAGCAATTTAAAAAATGACTTAAAAAATATTAGGAATACTGTAAAAATTTGTAATGTTCCAGTGACTTAGGTAAGTAAATGATAAAAGTATATATTTTTTAAATTTTAAATTATTATGGACTATGTAGAGTATTTTATTTAAAATTTGAGTACATGCATGTATTTACCTAAGTCACTAGGACATTACAAATTTTAATAGTACTCCTAACATCTTTTAAGCCATTTTTTTAAATTATTTTGCATGGAATAAAATATTTTTTTGTGATATAATTTAAATAAATTTATGAAAAAAACTAATAATTTAGAAATAAAATAAAATATATTTTATTCCATGCATTCAAAAAAGCTAAAAATATTTAATTACGAGACTTTTTTAAAATATTTATAAGCTATCTATTAATTCGAATTCTATATAATACTCTTCAGCCTATTCTTGATAGCTCATGAATATTTTAAAAAAGTCTCATAATTAAATAGTTTGTTAGCTCATTTTTTCTTTTTAAATGGTTTTGAATGAAATAAAATAATTCTTTTAAATTTTTAAATTATTATTGATTATGTAGAGTATTTTATTTAAAATTTGAGTACATACATAAATATTTGCATTTAAATTTAATCTTTTTTAATTGCTTCCCATGAAATATAACAATTTTTTATTTTTAAATTATTAATTATGTAAAAAAGTATTATATTTGAAATTTGAGTAAATATAATTTTTAATAAATTTATTTAAATTATACCACAAAAAAGATTTTATTCTATGCAAAATAATTAAAAAAATGACGTAAAGAATGTTAGGGGTGCTGTAAAAATTTGTAATAGCTGATGCAAAGTAATTCGAATCAGTCCCGTTCAAATTATATAAGAACAAAACTAGGGGTAAATCAAAATAGCTTGTTTCGAATTTCACATGCATGCATAAATCGAGTCTTCGAATTATATATGAACAAAACCAGGGGTAAATCGAAACAGCTTGTTTCGAACTTCACATGCATACATAAATCGACTTAGGATGTTTCGAATTACATGACCAATTCAATTTGTGTGTATCTTTAATAATTCGAATTGGTCTGATTCGAATTAGTGTTAGAATAGGTAATTCAAATGAGGCTAATTCAAATTACATATCCTTCTGGTAGATCCTTGTAATGTTTTTTCTTTTGGTAGATTAATGTAATTTTGAGCTCCATTTAGTTTATACTAGTAGAGCAGCCCGTGCATTCACACGGCATCATATATTATTGTTTAGATTTGGAAAGAAAAAGACTAAATCTTTCTATCCTTAAGTTATTACTGTTGGAATAAATTAATTTCAATAACCCAGATCATCCATATTGAATCACCAAAAAATATATTATAATGCGGAGGCATACCTTTACTCATAAGAGTCAGAAATTGATGGAAGAATTTGGATCTTATGGTTCTTTCGGTCTTCCTCAACTAAAGCCATTTGTATCCCTACGGGCTGAATCGTGACTCTTTTGATGGGAAAAGAGTAACAAAGGTGGCTTTGATATATTGGGGACCGAAACCCTGATGGTCTATTTATATTTGAGCATGACACCCATTAAACCCTAAAGCCCAAATAAAATAGTATCTAAAACCCAAGAGATAACATATCTAAAATCCAAAAAAGATAATTATCTAAGGAACAAAAGATAATATCCGGTTTTATTCTCATTTAATTCCAAATCAAAAGTAATAATGACTTATTCAATTTAGCATTTATAACAATAAATGAGATCACCATTATATAAGTCATTTAATTTGAAATAGCATAATTTGTGATTATAATTAATATATGTATTACCCACAAATAAATTAGAAAATTAAATAATTTCCTAACAATCTCCCACTTGGGCTATACATATATTCTTTCTTGACATAATCACATCTTATAAACTTTATGCGCGCATCTGAATGCTATTTCTCTCATTACTTTAACAATCTGGTCCGTATCATACATTAGATATGGAACTACCGCAGCTTTTATCACATTAATATCGTGACTAAACCACGACAATCACCATCCCAATATATTTAACGACATAGATAAAATTTGGATGAGTAATATGGAAATTACATGCCAAGTGATCTCATGCATGTCTATTTCCAGCTGGTCCAACTTTAAAACTTTATTGAGATCAAACACAATACAAGTATTACAAAATGAACATTTCACATAACATGAAATAAACCATCAACTTAATTCTGCAGAAAAAATAACTCAATATCTGTCATAAAACATATAGTATAAAAAATAAACTCCCACTAAACCAAGGCATCACCAATATTGACACCCATCCGAGCAGTGTGCTCATAAAAAGACTTTAGGGATCAATCCCTTGGTTAATGGGTCTGCTAGCATGTACTCTATTCCTATATGTTCTATGGAAATCTGTTTTTCTTAAACTTTCTCCTTGACAACTAAGAACTTGATGTCTATATGCTTCGATTTTGTCAAGCTCTTATTGTTGTTGGAGTATAGTATTGTTGACTTATTGTCACAAAATATCTTTAATGGCTTTTCAATGTCATCTACTATATGAAGCTCAGTGACAAAGTTTCGCAACCATATACCATGAAATCGGAATCAGAGTACCTAATGATCTCCAAATTTTCTAATCTCCGATAAATAAGCATGTAGTCCTTTGTTCTCTTTAAATAACGCATTACACGTTTAACGGCTATCCAATTATCCCTTCCCGGATTGCTCAAGTATCTACCCAACACTCCCACTATAAATGATATATCGGAATGTGTGTAGACTTGAGCATACATTAAGCTCCCTAGTGCTGATGCATAAGGTTTATCATGCATGGTTGTCCTCTTAAGATCATTTTTAGGGCATTGTTTTGAGACTAAACTTGTCTCCTTTAGTTACGGGTGTGTCCATTGGTCTACAACTTTCCATGCCATATCTACTTAAAAATATTTTCGATATAGTTCTTTTGTGATAATCTAAGAATACCTTGAGAGCAATTTCTTAGTATCTCGATTCCTAATACAAAAGAGGCATTACCAAGATCTTTCATTTCGAATTCGTTCGATAGAAATTTCTTAGTTTCATGCAACAAGCCTATATCACTACTGGCAAGTAGAATGTCATCAAGGTATAAGACCAAAAAAAGTATTTACTCCCACTAAACTTGTGGTATACACATTTCTCTATAATATTTACCTCAAAACCATATGAGGTAATAACTTGATGTAAATTGTGATACCATTAACGGGAAGCTTGTTTGAGATAATAGATGGATTTTTTCCTTTTTTTTGTTGGATCTCATTAATGGTACTTCTTGAGGTTGTTGAGCTTGCTGCATGGATTGGAGTTGCAGAGGATTCTCATTATTTTCCTGTGCTGTAGCAGTATCTTAAGCAACAATGATATTCTCATTATTCTTTTGTACTGTAACTGGATCTACAGTAGAATTTTTATTGTGCTCTTGTACTATAACAGTATCTTGAACAATAATAGGTACAAATACCTTATTATTATCAGTTACAGAATCCTCATCAAAAGTATCATTCCTAATATTTCCTTCTCCCAAACTCAACATCTTCAAGAAATCTCGCACATTTCCCATTTCAAAATAAACCTTGATGCAAGATTGTAAAACTTGTATCCCCGTAAACGCTTAGCGTAACCAACAAAATAGCAACTAATTGTTCTTGAGTCCAATTTTCTTTCATGCGGCCTATAAAGTCGCGCCTTAGCTAGACATCCCTAAATATGCAAATGTTTTATACTGGCTTTTTTCCAGTACAAATTTCATAAAGGGTTTTGTTAACTACTTTGTTTGGTACCCTATTAAGGATGTACACTGCGGTCTTTAAGACTTCTTCCCAGAGTAATTCAGACAAGGAAGAATGACTAATCATACTTCTCATCATGTTCTTAAGAGTTCGGTTCCTTTGCTCTGCAATACCATTCATGCTAGGTTTGCCTGGCATGGTGTATTGCGGAACAATACCAAACTCCTCTAGAAAAAGAGCAAAAAAGGCCCGGAACATTGCTCACCTGAACTATCATATCTTCTGTAGTATTCACCACCACGATCAGATTTGACAGCTTTAATTTTCTTTCCAAGTTGAAGTTCAACTTCAGCTTTGAAAGACTTGAAAACATCCAAGACTTGGGACTTTTCATGAGATAAATATAGATATCCGTAACGAGAGTAATCATCTATGAACGTAATAAAGTACCATTGTCCATTCCAAGAGACAATAGGGAATGGGCCACATATATCGATATGTATCATTTCTAAGACATCTTTAGCTCTCTCGGCACCCAATTTCCTTTCATTTGTCCTTTTTCCCTTTATGCACTCAATGCAGACTTCAAGGTCTGCCAAATTTAGAGGTCCAAGAATTCCATCCGACACAAGCCTCTGAATTCTCTGTTTAGAGATGTGGCCTAAGCGTTTGTGCCATAATGATGCCGAATTCTCATTTAGTTTTTGTTTTGTACCTGCTTGCAGTATTTCATTATTATAGAAATTTAAGTCAATCCTATATAGATTATCCACCAAATGACCAGAGCGAATATTATTCGAATTATAAAAGAGATTGACTTTATTGTCTTCGAACGAACAAAAATAACCTGATTTGTCCAAACAAGAAACAGAAACCAAATTTTGTCTAAATGACGGTACATAAAATGTCTCTAATAAATGCAAGTAAAATCCACTCGTGGAACATAATCTAAAGGTTTCTATAGCTTCGACTACAACTATATTGCCGTCTGCCACATGGATGTATCTTTCAGCATCATTTGGCGGTCGGCTCCACAGGTAATCTTGCATAGTAACACTTACATGAGTAGTAGCAGCAGAATCTACCCACCAAGTATCAACAGGTGCATAACTTAAACTAACCTCAGAATAAACGAAAGTAAGAATTATACCCTTCTTTATACGTCAAGTGGCATATTTGGTACAATCCTTTTTCATGTGTCCCACCTTCTTACAGAAGAGAAAACAGGTTGAAAATTGATCCTGTTTCTTAGCCTTTTTCTACTGAGAAGGCATATTCGCAGTAGCATCACGCTTTCTTTTATACTTAGAAGATGAAGCCATGTGAGAACTTTCAGTCTTATCTTGCTGTAGCTTCTCTTCTTCTTGCACAAAGTGAGATATAAGCTCATTTAAGGACCAAGTGTCCTTTAGAGTGTTATATGTAATACCCGGTCTAACCGAAATTAATTAAATAATGAGTTAAGTATGAGCGAATATGGTTGGAAGATTTGGCAATTGGAATTTGATGATTTAAATATGATATTTGGATTCAGTGAATTTTTCCGAGTCGGAAAACATAGTTTTCTGCGTAAAAGCGCGCAGTGGAATTTTGACCGGCAGTACCGGCTGAGACCTGTCTGGTACTGTAGCTGAGAAAATTAATTATGAGTAAATAAGATTAAGAAATGAGGAATTATAATTAGGGGAGGTAGAAATATTTGAAGTGCGATTTAGAGCGCTAATGTTAAAGGTTTTGGTCCAAAATTGGGCCAATGGACAAAAATAAGTGAACCGGGCCTAAGTGGGCCCAAGACCCAACATATATAAACATTAGTTATGAGCATTTCAGCTCATTTTACCCTAAAAAGAAGGGTTGGGGCGCTGAATTAAGAAGAGAGAAGAGAAGAGAGAAAACCTAACTCTCTTTGATCTTCAAACCACCATAACTTGAGCTACGGAGCTCCGATTGACGAGCCGTTTGCGGCCACGCGTCGCTCTTCTCATCCTCTACATTTCTATCTAAGTTTTGTAGTGAGTATTCCATTCATCTCTGCCCAGTTTTCGAATTTCCCCACTGTTACATGTTTTTGGGAAGTTAGTGTTGAAATCTTGTGATTTTGGGTGTTTAGGGATACTCCAACATGGATTCTAAGTGAGTTCTATCCCTACTTCATATGGGCTGAGGTAAGAAGTGCTCAAACCCTTGTGATTTGTCATTTTTATGAGCCCTAGGTTGATGTATGTATGTCATATTGGTTATGTTAGTGCATTTGATGGTTTTGGTGCACAATTGGGAGATTGGTGTTGCTTGAGGAGCTTTGGTGAGGCTTGGGGCTAAGGTTGGTGGAGACTTCCAAAGAAGAGGCTCAATTGATTTGGCTACAAGAGGTACGGTTTAAGTTTCATTTAAGTACCGTGTGGTGTGATGAGAATTCCTAGGCTAGATGCCTCTAGGATTAAGTTTGGATTGTGTAAATGGTTGATGCTAATATGCATAGTTGGTATGTAATGTGAATTGATGATTGGGTTGAGAATTGTGTGGCCTTGTATGCTTGGTGTATTAAAAATTTGATGTATTGGGTAATGAGTATTAATTTGTGGTTTATGTATTTAAATTGTGAAATTGGGCCGGATGCCGTAAATTTTGGGCCGGAGGCCGGAAAGAGGTAAGGGAGGTAAGTTGATGTGTGCATTGTATGATGACACAAGTGATTGGATGAATTTCATATAATGAATATATGAATGATTGGGTTGGTTATTGAATAATGAGGTTTGAGGAGTTGAAGTGTGAAAATCGGTAATTCTGGGTGAAATTGTATAGATGAAGTATGTTTGATTTTGGTTGATATATATTATGTGGTCATATATGTGAGTATGATTATTGATGCCTTGATGGTATGACAATGCATGAGAGATATGTATGTTGTGACATATGCTTGTGGAATGATTAAGGTTGATTTGGGGGTGAAACCACGTGATAGTGAGTATGATATTGGTTATGTATAATGATGGTTGATTGGAAATAGTATTGTTGGAAATTGGGATGAGGAAGGATGTATGACATGTTGATATGTTTGTAATTTAGCCATTTGTTTGCAATGGGTAAAGATGGTTATATGGCGGTTTTGTGAATTGTGGTAAGGTGTTAATGTATGAGTTGAGGAGGCTTGATGTTGATTTTGGTATATTTTGATTGGTTTCAAAAGGGTTGAAATTGGCATGTTTTGGTTGATTTTGAAAAGAGTTGAAAATGGCTTGTTTTGAAAATGGCACTTTGTGGTTTTATATGAAAACATGATTTTTGGGCATACTTTGACGGGACATAACTTGGACTACGGATCTTTGTTTTGTGCCAAATCTGTTTAGAAATGAAATTGGATCCGGGATGTCCATGCTGTTCGAAGAACGGGTGAAAAACGATTTAAAATGAGGAAGTTATGTCCGTCGGAAGATTGGGGGTTGAATCTGTGAATTCTGCAGCTTTTAACTTAGAAAATTTTTTAGCAGAATGACCCTCCACGCGTAGGCGCACTTGGCGCGTACGCGTCGTTCTTCGAGAAGGCACCATCCACGCGAGCGCGTGGTGTGCGCGTGCGCGTCGATGCGCTGCACCCAATGCCCAGCCATTTTCCCGAGAGTTGTGCCAGAGTTATGCCAGTTTTGTGCCTGGGGCGCAAATGCACCCACGCGTACGCGTGGCTGACGCTTACGTGTCGTCTGGCTGTGTTTCAATCCGCGCGTCCGCGTGTAAGACGCATACGCGTCGATGAGCTTTGTGGGCATCCACGCGTGCGCGTGGAGTACGCGTACGCGTGGCCCTGCTTTCATGCCAAAGTTGATTTTTGAGTTCTAAGAGCCAAATCTCATACTTCTAAGCCTCCGATCTCACCCCTTTATGTATTAAATCATTATGATATGCTTAGTAATGAGAAAGGAACTAGGGGATGTGGTAACTTGCGAGTGAAGCAAGGGGAAAAGTTATGATCAATGGTGGTCAACGATGATTATATGAGATATGGAGGATGACGGTAGGAGTACCGTGTATGCCATGAGCCGAAGGGCTATATCTATTGATAAATGGCTGGTTCTTGATTGAACCATGAGCCGGGTGGCTGAGTTATTGCCGGGTCACGGCAAAGCCATTATTGATTATGGCTGAGTATAAATGCATATATGATTAATGAATGAATGTGTTGAATGGATAATAATGGAAAATGTTGAAATGTGATGTGTAACCCCGGGTAGTAGGCAGTGGCGTTGTCCACTTGCTCCGGGTATGAGACGGAAAGGGATGTTTATGATAAATGAGTTAATTATGGAGTTTTGAATGAATGTAACTCTGATACCTGGGTAGTAGTAAGGGTTGGGGTTCGTCCCACTTGCTCCAGGTTAATGTTTGAGATTTGATAACAATAAGGATTGATAATTTGAATTGAGATTGAATGAATATATGCTTAAGATACCTGGGCAGTAGCAAGGGTTGTGGTTCGTCCCGCTTGCTCCGGGTCAATGCTTTTGAGATACCTGGGCAGTAGCAAGGGTTGTGGTTCGTCCCGCTTGCTCCGGGTTAATGCTTGAGATACCTGGGCAGTAGCAAGGGTTGTGGTTTGTCCCACTTGCTCCAGGTCAGAGATTGTGACGCCTGGGTAGTAGCCGCAGTAGTGGTTGTTCCACTGGCTCCAGGTTGAGCTGTTAAACACCCGCCTGGGTAGTAGCCGCAGTAGTGGTTGTTCCACTGGCTCTGGGCTGAGCGGGTAGTAGCAAGGGGGTTGTAGCTCAAACCTACTTGCTCCGCAAGGGGTGTTTCTGTCCATGGTTAGCTACCAGGACGTGTCGGGTTGGCTATATAACCGACAGATGATATCATCAGCCATAGGGCAGGCATACATCATTTGCATATGTTTGAATTGTTTGGGTTTGCCTATTTGTTTTGGATTTCTATATCATATATGCTATGTTACCTGATTACATGCTACTTGTTCTACTTGTACCTTATTTGTGTATTACTTGTCTGTATTGCTTGTGTTTGTACAACTGAAAGATCCCTCATGATGGTGTTGGTGGATGTTGGGGGTTGTTCTTGATGAGATGAATTGATAATGCGATTGCATAATGATGATGATTTTTGAATGAGATCATTTGAGCCCCCTGGGTAGACGCAGTGATGTGATTTCACTAGCTCCAGGCGAGGGTATGATGTATTGATATAGAGTTGCTGAGGCAGAACAACTGGTGATGGTTTTGCTTATGATTCTGAGTCTGATTCGTGGAAGAATCAGCGAGTTGGAAAACATGTGTAACATGAACTAGATTTAGTATCCCCTTACGACAGATGCCTATTTATGGATTAGTGAGAATCTAGGCTGGATACTTGGTGAAAAGGAGTTTAGGATGCTTAGTGAGTTTTTATTGCAGTGCATTGTATTTATTTGGCACTTTTACCGTACTGGGAACCCATGGGCCCGGGGTTCTCATTCCGTATATATCTCTTGTTTTTCAGATACAGGTCCAAGTGCTCAGAAGTGAGCTGTGGTACGTCTGAGAGACGGCGAAGATCTTTATTTTCTCTACTTTGTGTTTTGCTTAGAATCTCTCCATCTTTGTTTTGAAACGATTATATTATGTATTGAACTCTTTTGGAACTTGCCTATAGAGGCTCTTATGTTTCCTTTGGGAGAGATTAGGATATATTGTTGTCAACTACTTTCATACTGTACCCTAGCCGGCCTAAACTTCGCGGGTCGCGACTAGTAGCTAGTACTTATGTTATATATATATCTATCTGTTATCTATCTCTTAATCTCCTTTATGCCTTATCCGTATATCGCTTTCGGCTTCACGTTTTATCTTTTCGTTGTCGAAACGTGAGTGATACGTCTTCGCGATTTTATTTCTACTCTTTTCAGGCTTATTGATTAATACTCCTTTCGAAATTACCTATACTTATATATTAAAAATCCACCTGAGAGTCGTACCACCGTAATATCATTGACTTATGACTCGAGCATAAGGATTTGAATATTAGGGTGTTACATTATGGTATCAGAGCAGTTCGTCCTCGTGAGCCTGAGGGATGGAACTGCTTATGCTTCAATGCATACTCTGAGTCTGTGCCTGTGCTAGTTAGGGTATCTAACCGATACATCTAGCATGAAGTCCATGAGTGTATGATGAGCGGATAATTTGTACACTTTTTGGCATTGTTTTTAGTATGTTTTTGGTAGTTTTAGTTGAGTTCTAAGTATATTTTTATTAGTTTTTAGTTAAAATACACTTTTCTGGACTTTACTATGAGTTTGTGTGTTTTTCTGTGATTTCAGGTATTTTCTGGCTGAAATTGAGGGACCTGAGCAAAAATCTGATCCAGAGACTCAAAAGGACTGCAGATGCTGTTGGATTCTGACCTCCCTGCACTCGAAGTGGATTTTCTGGAGCTACAGAAGCCCAATTGGCGCGCTCTCAACGGCATTGGAAAGTAGACATCCTGGGCTTTCCAGCAATATATAATAGTCCATACTTTGCTCAAGATTTGATGGCCCAAACCGGCGTTCAAAGTCACCTCAAGAAATTCCAGCGTTAAACGCCGGAACTGGCACCTAATTGGGAGTTAAACGCCCAAACTGGCACTGAAGCTGGCGTTTAACTCCAAGGAGAGTCTCTACACGAAATTTCTTCATTGCTCAGCCCAAACACACACCAAGTGGGCCCGAAAGTGGATTTTTATGTCATTTACTCATCTATGTACTAGTTTTCTATAAGTAGGACCTTTTACTATTGTATAAAAAATCTTTTGGATTTATTTTAGATCCTTTGATCATTGGGAGGCTGGCCTCACGGCCATGCCTAGACCTTGTTCTTATGTATTTTCAACGGTGGAGTTTCTACACACCATAGATTAAGGTGTGGAGCTCTGCTGTACCTCGAGTATTAATGCAATTACTATTGTTCTTCCATTCAATTCCGCTTGTTCTTTTACCAAGATATCACTTGTTCTTCAACATGATGAAGGTGATGATTGACGCCCATCACCATTCTCACCTATGAACAAGGTGACTGACAACCATTCTTGTTCTACAAGCATTCAAGGCTTGGTGAATATCTCTTGGATTTCTGATTGCATGATGCATGGTTGATCGCCTGACAACCGAGTGCTCGCCTGACAAACGAGCCAGCCATTCCGTGAGATCAGAGTCTTCGTGGTATAGGCAAGAACTGATGGCGGCATTCAAGAGAATCCGGAAGGTCTAACCTTGTCTGTGGTATTCTGAGTAGGATTCAATGATTGAATGACTGTGACGTGCTTCAAACCTGTAACCTACTGGGCGTTAGTGACAGACGCAAAAGAGGGATTCTATTCCGGTAGGGGAGGGAACCAAACCGGTGATTGGCAGCACTGTGACAGAGTGTGTGCATTAGCTTTCACTGCGCGGAGGGGAGGTAGCTGCTGACAACAGTGAAACCCTACACGAGCTTGCCATGGAAAGGAGTAAGAAGGATTGGATGAAGACAGTAGGAAAGCAGAGAGACGGAAGGGAAGGCATCTTCATACGCTTGTCTGAAGCTCTTACACCAATGATATACATAAGTATCACTATCTTTATCTTCTATGTTATTTTCGTTCATCATCATATACATTTGAGTCTGCCTGACTAAGATTTACAAGATGACCATAGCTTGCTTCAATGCTAACAATCTCCGTGGGATCGACCCTTACTCACGTAAGATATTACTTGGACGACCCAGTGCACTTGCTGGTTAGTTGTGCGAAGTTGTGTAATGCCATGGAATTGAACCACCAAGTTTTTGGAGTTCATGACCAGGGATTATGAGAGTTGTGAAAAGTATTGTTCACAATTTCGCGCACCAAGTTTTTGGCGCCGTTGCCGGGGATTGTTCAAGTTTTGAGCAAGCTTTTGGTAACAATGCCTGGGATTGTTCTAGTTTGGACAACTGACGGTTCATCTTGTTGCTTAGATTAGGTATTTATTTTTTTTCGAAATTCTTGAAGATGAATTCTAGAGTTTCATGATGATTTGTTGAAATCTGGCTGGCTGAGAAGCCATGTCTAATCTGATTGGACCGAGGTTTCAACTTATCACCACAAGAGCTTGTTGATTCTCATCAATTTTGCTCTTGGAGCAGTGATCTGCTAAGATTTGGCTGACCTTTGGTCATGTCTAGTGTTTTGGACCGAAGCTTTCCTTGAAAGCTTGGCTGGCTGTGAAGCCATGTCTAATTCCTGGACCGGAGTCTTAGACTAGCATTGCACTGATTCCTGGAATTCTCATCAAGGATTTTGATACCTTTTCACACTTAATTTTCGAAAAACACAAAAAAAAATTTTACAAAATCATAAAAACCAAAAAAATTTGATGTTTCATGCTTAAGTCTAGTGTCTCATCTTAAGTTTGGTGTCAATTGCATGCATTCATTCATGTGTCTTAAGGATCCTCAAGTAATTCTTGATGATTTTTGTGTTCTAATCTTTGAATTCTATTGACTTGAAGCATTTTGTGTGTCTCATATGCATTCTCATATTGCTAGTGTCAGTAGTATACAAACTGCTAAGTTTGGTGTCTTGCATGCATTGTTAATTGATTCATTTTGCATTTTGATTATTAAAAATCCAAAAATATTTTTAATTTGTGTCTTTTCAAGTCAATGATACAAAGAATTGAAGATTCAGAACATACTGCAGAGGAACTATACAGAAAAAGCTGAGCATTCAAAAATGCCCAGTGAAGAAGGCAGACTGGCGTTTAAACGCCAGCCAGGGCACCTGGTTGGGCGTTTAACGCCCAAAGAGGTAGCATTTTGGGCGTTAAACGCCAGAATGTATACCATTCTGGGCGTTTAACGCCAGGATGGTGCTAGGGGGAAGATTCTGTTTTCAAAATCAATTTTTTTTTTCAAGTTTTCAAAGTTTTCCAAAATCAAATCTTTTTCAAATCATATCTTTTCAATCAAATGTTTTCAAAATCAATTTCTTTCCTTTTTCAAAGATACTTACTAACAATTAATGATTTGATTGAACATTTTTTGCCTTTTCTATTAAGAAAGGTTTTATGTTTGAATCATATCTTTTCTTGTTAGGCAAGTCATTAATATTCTTTTAAAAATCATATCTTTTCAAATTGTTTTCAAATCATATCTTTTAAAATTTTTTTCAAATCATATCTTCTCAATCACATCTTTTTAAAACCATAACTTTTGGTGCACGAAATTGCAATAACACTTTTGCAATCCCGCACAACTAACCAGCAAGTGCACTGGGTCGTCCAAGTAATACCTTGCGTGAGCAAGGGTCGATCCCACGGAGATTGTCGGCTTGAAGCAAGCTATGGTTATCTTGTAAATCTTAGTCAGGATATCAGAAATTATCAGGATTGATTGTAAGAAGCAAAAGAACATGTAATGGTTACTTGTACTGCAGTAATGGAGAATGGGTTGAGGTTTGGAGATGCTCCATCTTCCGAATCTCTGCTTTCCTACTATCTTCTTCATCAAACACGCATGTCTCCTTCCATGGCAAGCTCGTGTAGGGTCTCACTGTTGTCAGCAGCTACCTCCCATCCGCGCAGTGAAAGCTAATGCACACACTCTGTCACAGTGCTGCCAATCACCGGTTTGGTTCCCTCCCCTACCGGAATAGAATCACTCTTTTGCGTCTGTCACTAACGCCCAGTAGGTTACAGGTTTGAAGCACGTCACAGTCATTCAATCATTGAATCCTACTCAGAATACCACAGACAAGGTTTAGACCTTCCGGATTCTCTTGAATGCTGCCATCAGGTCCTGCCTATACCACGAAGATTCCGATTAAAGAACCCAAGAGATAACTACTCAATCTAAGATAGAACAGAGGTGGTTGTCAGGCACGTGTTCATGGTTGAGAATGATGATGATTGTCACGGATCATCACATTCATCCGGATTAAGAACAAGTGTTATCTTAGAATGGAAGCAAGCATGATTGAATAGGAAACAGTAGTAATTGCATTAATCCATCAAGACACAGCAGAGCTCCTCACCCCCAACCATGGGGTTTAGAGGCTCATACTGTGGAAAGAACGTGTACAAAATGTTATGGGGTCATAAGGTTCTGATTACAATGTAAAAAGGTCCTATAAGTAGTAAACTAGTATCCTAAGGTTTACAGAAATGAGTAAATGACAGAAAAATCCACTTCCTGGCCCACTTGGTGTGTGCTTGGGCTGAGCAATGAAGGAAATTCGTGTAGAGACCTTTTCTGGAGTTAAACGCCAGTTCTCATGCCAGTTTGGGCGTTTAACTCCAACTTTTATTCCAGTTCCGGCGTTTAACGCTGGAATTTCTGAGGCCGGATTGCTACGCGGGTTTGGGCCATCAAATCTTGGACAAAGTATGGACTATTATATATTGCTGGAAAGCCCAGGATGTCTACTTTCCAATGCCGTTGAGAGCGCGCCAATTGGGCTTCTGTAGCTCCAGAAAATCCACTTCGAGTGCAGGGAGGTCAGAATCCAACAGCATCTGCAGTCCTTTTCAGTCTCTGGATCAGATTTTTGCTCAGAACCCTCAATTTCAGTCAGAAAATACCTGAAATCACAGAAAAACACACAAACTCATAGTAAAGTCCAGAAAAGTGAATTTTAATTAAAAACTAATAAAAATATACTAAAAACTAACTAAAAGATACTGAAAACATACTAAAAACAATGCCAAAAAGCATACAAATTATCCGCTCATCACAACACCAAACTTAAATTGTTGCTTGTCCCCAAGCAACTGAAAATCAAAATAGGATAAAAGAAGAGAATATACTATAGACTCCAAAATATCAAAGAAACATAGTTCCAATTAGATGAGCGGGACTAGTAGCTTTTTGCCTCCGAACAGTTTTGGCATCTCACTCTATCCTTTGAAGTTCAAAATGATTGGCATCTATAAGAACTCAGAACTCAGATAGTGTTATTGATTCTCCTAGTTAAGTATATTGATTCTTGAACATAGCTAGTGTATGAGTCTTGGCTGTGGCCCAAAGCACTCTGTCTTCCAGTATTACCACCGGATACATACATGCCACAGACACATAATTGGGTGAACCTTTTTAGATTGTGACTCAGCTTTGCTAAAGTCCCCAATTAGAGGTGTCCAGGGTTCTTAAGCACACTCTTGTTGCCTTGGATCACAACTTTATTTCCTTCTCTTTTTTTTTCTTTTCTTCTTCTTTTTCTTTTTCTTTCTTTTTTTTTCGAAAAAAAATATTTTTTTTTTCACTGCTTTTCTTGCTTCAAGAATCAAATTGATGATTTTTCAGATCCTCAATAACAGTTCTCTTTCTCCTCATTCTTTCAAGAGCCAACAATTTTAACATTCTTAAAACAACAAATTCAAAAGACATATGCACTGTTCAAGCATTCATTCAGAAAACAAAAAGTATTGTCACCACATCAAGCTAATTCAACTAGTTTCAGAGATAAATTTCGAAACCCTGTACTTCTTGTTCTTTTGTGATTAAAGCACTTTTTCTTTTAAGAGAGGTGATGGATTCATAGGACATTCATAGCTTTAAGGCATAAACTTTATTAATTTTATTAATTAAGAACAAGACTCAAATATAGATATAAGATGAGACTAAAAATAAAGGAAAAAATAATAAATAATAAAAAAAACGAAAAACAGAGGCTCCTAATGATAGAGGTTTTCACAGAGTTAGGACTCAACAACCTTGATTTTGAGAAGTGGATGCTCCCTCAGCTTGAGAGGAGAGCTTTTGGCGCTTCAGTTCTTTGATTTCACGCCCCTGCTTCTCTTGTTCCTTCAGCAATTTGCAGATCATGCAGTTCTGATTCTGCTGTTCTTCCTTCAGTTGCTCCATAGTCTCTTGCAGCTTGTTGATGGATGCTTCTAGGCTGGCCCAGTAGCCAATTTCAGGGAATTCAGGGAGGAACTCACGCGCCCTCCTCTTGATAGAGTTGTCTTGCACTTGTCCTTCCATTGACTTCTTGGTGATTGGATGTTCAATGGGTATGAACTCATCTACTCCCATCTTTACCCCAGCCTCTTTACAGAGCAAGGAGATCAAGCTTGGGTAGGCCAATTTGGCTTCAGTGGAATTCTTATTTGCAATTGTGTAGATCTCACAAGCAATCACATGATGCACCTCCACTGCTTTTCCAAGCATAATGCAGTGAATCATCACTGCTCTCTTGATGGTGACCTCAGAACGGTTGCTAGTGGGCAATATGGAACGCCCAATAAAGTCTAGCCAACCTCTTGCAATTGGTTTGAGGTCTCCCCTCTTGAGTTGGTTTGGGACACCCTTAGAATTGGTTATCCACTTAGTTCCAGGGAGGCATATGTCCTCTAGAACTTGATCCAACCCCTTATCTACTCTCACCATCCTCCTATTAAAGGAATCAGGATCATCTTGCAGTTGAGGTAACTTGAAGATTTCTCTTATTTTGTCCAGATGGAAGTATATAACTTTCCCTCTGACCATGGTTCTGTGGGTATGGTAAGCGGTTCCAGTCATTCTTTGCTTATCTGTTAGCCACAGATTTGAATAGAATTCCTGAACCATGTTCCTTCCAACCTTTGTCTCAGGATTGGTCAGAACTTCCCAACCTCTGTTTCGAATTTGCTCTTGGATCTCCGGATATTCATCTTCTTTCAGATCAAATTTAACTTCCGGGATCACTGACCTCAGACCCATTATTTTGTGATAATGGTCTTCATGTTCTTTGGTTAAGAACTTCTCTTCATTCCAAAGATTCTTTGGATTAGTCTCTTTCTTTCCTCTTGAGTTGGTTTGTTTTCCCTTGGGAGCCATGATATTGATGAATCTTGGCTTAGTGATCACGGAAAAGCACACCAAACTTAGAGGTTTTGCTTGTCCTCAAGCAAAAGAGAAGAAAGAAGATAATAGAGAGAGAGAGGGGGAGAAAATTCGAATGGTGTGAGGAAGGAGGGGTGAGGAACGTTCATTTATAGAGTGGGGGGAGGAGAATTTCGAAAACAAAAGAGAGATTTGAAAGGAAATTTGAAAAGATATGAAAAATATTTGAGAAAAGGGTGAGTTTTTGAAGAAGATTTGAGATTATTTTGAAATAGATTTGAAAAATGGTTTTGATTTTTGAAGATTTGAAAGTGAGTGATGAATGATTGAAGTGTGATTTTGTAGAAAAGTATGGGTGAGAAAAGGAAAGTTTGAAAAAATCTGATTTGAAAATAAAAGTGTGGTCCCCCCACCTTTCTGGCGTTAAACGCCCAGAATAGTACCCATTCTGGCGTTTAACGCCCACTTGGCACCCTTTTTGGGCGTTTAATGCCCAGCCAGGTACCCTGGCTGGCGTTAAACGCCAGAAAACCTTCCTCACTGGGCGTTTTTCTGAACGCCCAGTGATGCTGCACACCTGGCGTTAAACGCCCAGAATGGTGCCCATTCTGGCGTTTAACGCCCAAAATGGCACCATTCCTGGCGTTAAACGCCCAGAATGGTACCCATTCTGGCGTTTAACGCCCAAAATGCCCTTTACTGGCGTTTTTTCGCCAGTAAGCTCATTTTCTCTGCTTTTTGAGCTGAATCCTTCTGTAACTCTGTGAATTCCTTCATTTTTGATACTTGCCTCTGTAAGAACTAATCATATACCTTCCTAATGACTGGGTTGCCTCCCAGTAAGCGCTTCTTTACTGTCTTTAGCTGGACTTCTGCTGAGAATCACTCAAGCCTCAGTTTTGAGCACTCCTGCTCAGAATTTCCTTCAAGATAATGCTTGATTCTCTGTCCATTAACAATGAACTTCCTGTCAGAATCAATATCCTGAAGCTCAACATATCCATATGGTGACACTCCTGTAATCACATATGGACCCCTCCAACGGGATTTGAGTTTTCCTGGAAACAGTCTGAGCCTAGAGTTGAAGAGCAGAACTTTTTGTCCTGGCTCAAAGACTCTGGTTGACAATCTCTTGTCATGCCACTTCTTTGCCTTTTCCTTATAGATCTTAGCATTTTCAAAGGCATTGAGTCTGAACTCCTCTAGCTCATTTAGCTGGAGTAGTCTTTTCTCACCAGCTAACTGTGCATCCATGTTTAGGAATCTGGTTGCCCAGTAGGCTTTATGTTTCAGTTCCACTGGCAAATGACAGGCCTTCCCATACACCAGTTGGTATGGGGAGGTCCCTATAGGAGTCTTGAATGCTGTTCTGTATGCCCACAGAGCATCATCCAAGCTCTTTGCCCAATCCTTTCTTCGGGACATTACAGTCCGTTCTAGGATTCTTTTTAGCTCTCTGTTAGAGACTTCAGCTTGCCCATTTGTCTGTGGATGATACGGAGTTGCCACTTTATGGCTGATTCCATATCTAACCATAGCAGAGTATAGCTGTTTATTGCAGAAATGAGTGCCCCCATCACTGATTAGCACTCTGGGGACGCCAAACCTGCTGAAAATGTTTTTCTGGAGGAATTTCAGCACAGTCTTGGTATCATTAGTGGGTGTAGCAATTGCTTCTACCCATTTAGATACATAATCCACTGCCACCAGAATGTAGGTGTTTGAGTATGATGGTGGGAATGGCCCCATGAAGTCAATTCCCCATACATCAAACAATTCTATCTCTAATATCCCTTGTTGAGGCATGGCATATCCGTGAGGCAGGTTACCAGCTCTTTGGCAACTGTCACAGTTACGCACAAACTCTCGGGAATCTTTATAGAGAGTAGGCCAGTAGAAGCCGCACTGGAGAACTTTAGTGGTTGTTCGCTCACTTCCAAAATGTCCTCCATACTGTGATCCATGGCAGTGCCATAGGATCCTTCGTGCTTCCTCTCTGGGTACACACCTGCGGATCACTCCGTCAGCACATCTCTTAAAGAGATATGGTTCATCCCAAAGGTAGTACTTGGCATCTGAAATTAGTTTCTTTCTCTGCACATAACTGTACTCTTTGGGTATGAACCTCACAGCTTTATAGTTTGCAATATCTGCAAACCATGGAGCTTCCTGAATGGCAAAGAGTTGCTCATCTGGGAAAGTCTCAGAGATTTCAGTAGAAGGGAGGGACGCCCCAGCTACTGGTTCTATTCTGGACAGATGATCAGCTACTTGGTTCTCTGTCCCTTTTCTGTCTCTTATTTCTATATCAAACTCTTGCAGAAGCAACACCCATCTGATAAGCCTGGGTTTTGAATCCTGCTTTGTGAGTAAGTATTTAAGAGCAGCATGGTCAGTGTACACAATCACCTTTGATCCCACTAAGTAGGATCTAAACTTGTCAATGGCATAGACCACTGCAAGTAACTCTTTTTCTGTGGTTGTGTAATTCTTCTGTGCATCATTTAGAACACGGCTAGCATAATAAATGACATGCAGAAGTTTGTTATGCCTCTGTCCCAACACTGCACCAATGGCATGATCACTGGCATCACACATTAATTCAAATGGTAATGCCCAATCTGGTGCAGAGATGACTGGTGCTGTGACCAGTTTAGCTTTCAGGGTCTCAAATGCCTGCAAACACTGTGTGTCAAACACAAATGGTGTGTCAGCAGCTAACAGGTTACTCAGAGGTTTAGCAATTTTCGAAAAGTCCTTAATAAACCTTCTGTAGAATCCTGCATGCCCCAGAAAGCTTCTGATTGCCTTAACATTGGCAGGTGGTGGTAATTTTTCAATTACCTCCACCTTTGCCTTATCCACCTCTATCCCCCTGCTTGAAATTTTGTGCCCAAGGACAATTCCTTCAGTCACCATAAAGTGACATTTCTCCCAGTTTAAAACCAGGTTAGTCTCTTGGCATCTTTTCAGGACAAGTGATAGGTGGTTAAGACAGGAGCTAAATGAGTCTCCATATACTGAAAAGTCATCCATGAAGACTTCCAGAAATTTCTCTACCATATCTGAGAAGATAGAGAGCATGCACCTCTGAAAGGTTGCAGGTGCATTGCACAGACCAAAAGGCATTCTCCTATAGGCAAACACGCCAGAAGGGCATGTGAATGCTGTTTTCTCTTGGTCTTGAGGATCTACTGCAATTTGGTTGTAGCCTGAGTAGCCATCCAAAAAGCAGTAATAGTCATGGCCAGCTAGTCTTTCTAGCATTTGGTCTATGAATGGTAAAGGAAAATGATCCTTTCTGGTGGCTGTATTGAGTCTTCTGTAGTCAATACACATGCGCCACCCTGTGACTGTTCTTGTAGGAACCAGTTCATTTTTTTCATTATGAACCACTGTCATGCCTCCCTTTTTGGGAACAACTTGGACAGGGCTCACCCAGGGGCTATCAGAAATAGGATAAATAATTCCAGCCTCCAGTAATTTAGTGACCTCTTTCTGCACCACCTCCTTCATGGCAGGATTTAGCCTCCTCTGTGGTTGAACCACTGGTTTGGCATTATCCTCCAATAGGATCTTGTGCATGCATCTGGCTGGGCTAATGCCCTTGAGATCACTTATGGACCACCCAAGAGCTGTCTTGTGTGTCCTTAGCACTTTAATCAGTGCTTCCTCTTCCTGTGAATTTAAGGCAGAGCTTATAATCACTGGAAAAGTGTCACCCTCTCCCAGAAATGCATATTTCAGGGATGGTGGTAATGGTTTGAGTTCAGGCTTAGGAGGCTTATCCTCCTCCTGAGGAATTTTCGAAAATTCCTTTGCCTCCTCTGGCTCTTCCTGATCAGTTGGAGCATCTTTGAAGATGTCCTCAAGCTCTGATTCTAGGCTTTCAGCCATATTGATCTCTTCTACCAGAGAGTCAATAATGTCAGCGTCCATGCAGTCCTCTGGTGTGTCTGGATGCTGCATTGCTTTTACAGCATTCAACTTGAACTCATCCTCATTGACTCTCAAGGTTACTTCCCCTTTTTGTACATCAATGAGAGTTCGTCCAGTTGCTAGGAAAGGTCTTCCTAGAATGAGAGTTGCACTTTTGTGCTCCTCCATTTCCAGCAACACAAAGTCAGTTGGAAAGGCAAATGGCCCAACCTTGACAATCATGTCCTCTATTATGCCTGATGGGTGTTTAATGGAGCCATCAGCAAGTTGGAGGCATATCCTGGTTGGTTTGACCTCTCCAATCAACCCAAGCTTTCTGATAGTGGATGCAGGTATTAAATTAATACTTGCTCCAAGATCACATAAGGCTACCTTGGTGTAAGTGCCTTCCAATGTGCATGGTATCAGAAAGCTTCCAGGATCTTGAAGCTTTTCTGTAAGCTTTTTAGAATGACTGCACTGCATTCTTCAGTGAGAAACACTTTTTCAGTTTCTCTCCAATCCTTCTTATGACTTAAGATCTCTTTCATGAACTTAGCATAAGAAGGTATTTGCTCAAGTGCCTCTGCAAAAGGAATCTTTATTTCAAGAGTCCTTAAATAGTCTGCAAAGCGGGCAAATTGTTTATCCTGTTCCGCTTTGTGGAGTTTCTGAGGATAAGGCATCTTGGCTTGATATTCTTCAACCTTAGATGCTGCAGGTTTATTCCTTACAGAAGTGGTTGAAGAAGCCTTGTTAGAGGGATTACTGTCAGCACTCTCAGGTGTCTGATTCTCCTTGGGCGTTTGAACGCCAGGAGTGGATGAAGTTTGGGCGTTAAACGCCAACTTCTCCCCCTTTTCTGGCGTTTGAACGCCAGAACTGGGCAGGGAATGGGCGTTTAACGCCAGCTTTCCTCCCTGTTCTGGCGTTTGAACGCCAGTATTGGGCAAGGAATGGGCGTTTAACGCCAACTTTCCTTCCCTTTCTGGCGTTTGAACGCCAATAATATTCCTCTCTGGGCTCTTACTGTCCTCAGAGGGATTTTGAACAGTGGCTTGGTCATCCTCTGTCAACTATTCCTTAATTGACTTCTTGCTCTTTTGAGCAGTGGCATTCAGTGTTTTCCCACTCCTCAGTTGAACTGCTTGACATTCTTCTGTTATTTGTTTAGATATTTGCTGTTTTGCTTGATTCAACTGTAGCTCTATGCTTTTATTAGCAACTTTAGTTTCATTGAGCATCTCTTTAAATTCTGCTAACTGTTCTGTCATCAGGAGTAGTTGTTGATTAAGCTCCATTACCTGTTCTTGAGGATTAGAGTTAGTGACTACTGTCATGACTTCCTCTTCTGGAGAGAACTCATTGCTAGAGTACAGATATTGGTTTCTAGCAACAGTGTCTATAAGCTCTTGAGCTTCTTCAATTGTCTTTCTCATGTGTATAGATCCACCAGCTGAGTGGTCTAAAGACATCTGAGCTTTTTCTGTAAGCCCATAGTAGAAAATGTCTAACTGTACCCACTCTGAAAACATTTCAGAGGGACATTTTCTTAGCATACCTCTATACCTCTCCCAGGCATTATAAAGGGATTCATTATCCTCTTGTTTAAAGCCTTGGATGTCCAGCCTTAGCTGTGTCATCCTTTTTGGAGGGTAAAAATGATTCAGAAATTTGTCTGATAACTGTTTCCATGTCTTTATGCTTGCTGTAGGTTGGTTATTTAACCACTTTTTAGCTTGATCTTTTACAGCAAATGGAAACAGTAATAGTCTATAGACATCCTGATCTACCTCTTTATCATGTACTGTGTCAGCAATTTGTAAAAACTGTGCCAGAAACTCAGTAGGTTCTTCCTGTGGAAGACCGGAATACTGGCAATTTTGCTGCACTATGATAATGAGTTGAGGATTTAGCTCAAAGCTGCTTGCTTTGATGGGAGGTATACAGATGCTACTCCCATATGCAGCTGTAATGGGGTTAGCATAAGACCCCAGAGTCCTCTTGGACTGATTAATTCCACTTAAGTCCATAATGGACAAAAGGGAAATGAGAATGATTGCAAAGAGATAAATTTTGTTTATTTTTATTTTTTTTTTTTTGAAATAACCGAAAAAAATAAAATTCAATAAAATAAAAAATAAAATAAAAGGAAAAAAAAAGAAAATTCGAAAATTAAAAATAAAATAAGATCAAAGCAAATTGAGAACTGAATCAATTAGTGAAGAAAAAGATTTTGAAAACAGCAATTAAGAAGATATGATTGAAAAAATTTTTATGAAAAAGATTTGATTTTTTTTAAAAAGAGGAAAGAGAAAAACAGCAAAAAGACACCAAACTTAGAATTTTTAGAAATCAAACACTACTTTTTTCGAAAATTTTAAAGAGAAAAACACAAAGAGGACACCAAACTTAGAACTTTTATGAATCAAAAAGGGACTAAGAACAAGAAAAATTCGTAAATCAAAAGAAAAATAAAAGTATGCAATTGACACCAAACTTAGAATATGAAACTAGACTCAACTAAAAGACTCTAAACCAACAAAAATAAAACAGTCCTAATCTAAGCAACAAAATAAACCGTCAGTTGTCCAAACTCGAACAATCCCCGGCAACGGCGCCAAAAACTTGGTGCACGAAATTGCAATAACACTTTTGCAATCCCGCACAACTAACCAGCAAGTGCACTGGGTCGTCCAAGTAATACCTTGCGTGAGCAAGGGTCGATCCCACGGAGATTGTCGGCTTGAAGCAAGCTATGGTTATCTTGTAAATCTTAGTCAGGATATCAGAAATTATCAGGATTGATTGTAAGAAGCAAAAGAACATGTAATGGTTACTTGTACTGCAGTAATGGAGAATGGGTTGAGGTTTGGAGATGCTCCATCTTCCGAATCTCTGCTTTCCTACTATCTTCTTCATCAAACACGCATGTCTCCTTCCATGGCAAGCTCGTGTAGGGTCTCACTGTCGTCAGCAGCTACCTCCCATCCGCGCAGTGAAAGCTAATGCACACACTCTGTCACAGTGCTGCCAATCACCGGTTTGGTTCCCTCCCCTACCGGAATAGAATCACTCTTTTGCGTCTGTCACTAACGCCCAGTAGGTTACAGGTTTGAAGCACGTCACAGTCATTCAATCATTGAATCCTACTCAGAATACCACAGACAAGGTTTAGACCTTCCGGATTCTCTTGAATGCTGCCATCAGGTCCTGCCTATACCACGAAGATTCCGATTAAAGAACCCAAGAGATAACTACTCAATCTAAGATAGAACAGAGGTGGTTGTCAGGCACGTGTTCATGGTTGAGAATGATGATGATTGTCACGGATCATCACATTCATCCGGATTAAGAACAAGTGTTATCTTAGAATGGAAGCAAGCATGATTGAATAGGAAACAGTAGTAATTGCATTAATCCATCAAGACACAGCAGAGCTCCTCACCCCCAACCATGGGGTTTAGAGGCTCATACTGTGGAAAGAACGTGTACAAAATGTTATGGGGTCATAAGGTTCTGATTACAATGTAAAAAGGTCCTATAAGTAGTAAACTAGTATCCTAAGGTTTACAGAAATGAGTAAATGACAGAAAAATCCACTTCCTGGCCCACTTGGTGTGTGCTTGGGCTGAGCAATGAAGGAAATTCGTGTAGAGACCTTTTCTGGAGTTAAACGCCAGTTCTCATGCCAGTTTGGGCGTTTAACTCCAACTTTTATTCAAGTTCCGGCGTTTAACGCTGGAATTTCTGAGGCCGGATTGCTACGCGGGTTTGGGCCATCAAATCTTGGACAGAGTATGGACTATTATATATTGCTGGAAAGCCCAGGATGTCTACTTTCCAATGCCGTTGAGAGCGTGCCAATTGGGCTTCTGTAGCTCCAGAAAATCCACTTCGAGTGCAGGGAGGTCAGAATCCAACAGCATCTGCAGTCCTTTTCAGTCTCTGGATCAGATTTTTGCTCAGAACCCTCAATTTCAGTCAGAAAATACCTGAAATCACAGAAAAACACACAAACTCATAGTAAAGTCCAGAAAAGTGAATTTTAATTAAAAACTAATAAAAATATACTAAAAACTAACTAAAAGATACTGAAAACATACTAAAAACAATGCCAAAAAGCATACAAATTATTCGCTCATCAACTTTTCAATTAAATCTTTTTAACCACATCTTTTTCAAAATAGTTTTCAATCAAATCTTTTTAATTTCTAATTTCAAAATCTTTTTCAAAAATCACTTGATTTCTCTTCCACTTTCAATTTTCGAAAATTATCAATCAAATTTTCAAAATGTTTTCAAAATCTTTTAAATGAATTGTCAAAAATTCTCTTCCCTCCTTCCCACATCCTTCTATTTATGGAGTACCACTCCTTCTAAATGCACAATTCGAACCTTATCTAATTAAAGTTCGAATTCATCTTCTCCTTCTTCTTTCTATTTCTCTTTTCCTCTGACATTTCAAGAAATCTCTATACTGTGACATAGAGGATTCCACACTTTCTTTTTCTCTTCTCTTTCATATGAGCAGGAGCAGAGACAAAGGCATTCTTGTTGAAGCTGACCCTGAACCCGAGAGAACCTTGAAGAGAAAGCTAAGAGAAGCCAAGGCACAACTCTCTTTAGAGGACCTGACCGAATTCTTCAAAGAGGAAGAACCCATGGCAGCCGAAAACAACAACAATGCCAACAATGCAAGGAAGGTGCTGGGTGACTTCACTGCACCTACTCCTGATTTCTATGGGAGAAGCATCTCTATCCCTGCCATTGGAGCAAACAACTTTGAGCTTAAGCCTCAATTAGTTTCTCTAATGCAACAGAATTGCAAGTTCCATGGACTTCCAATGGAAGATCCTCATCAGTTCTTAGCTGAATTCTTGCAAATCTGTGACACAGTCAAGACTAATGGGGTAGACCCTGAGGTCTATAGACTGATGCTATTCCCTTTTGCTGTAAGAGACAGAGCTAGAATATGGTTGGACTCTCAACCTAAAGAAAGCCTGGACTCTTGGGAAAAGCTAGTCAATGCCTTCTTGGCAAAGTTCTTTCCACCACAAAGATGGAGTAAGCTTAGAGTGGAAGTCCAAACCTTCAGACAGAAGGATGGAGAATCCCTCTATGAAGCTTGGGAAAGATACAAACAATTAATCAGAAGATGTCCTTCAGACATGCTTTCTGAATGGAGCATCATAGGTATTTTCTATGATGGTCTCTCTGAACTATCCAAGATGTCTTTGGATAGCTCTGCTGGAGGATCTCTTCATCTGAAGAAGACGCCTGCAGAAGCTCAAGAATTGATTGAAATGGTTGCAAATAACCAATTCATGTACACTTCTGAAAGAAATCCTGTGAACAATGGGACTAGTCAGAAGAAAGGAGTTCTTGAGATTGACACTCTGAATGCCATATTGGCTCAGAACAAGATATTGACTCAACAAGTCAATCTGATTTCTCAAAGTCTGTCTGGAATGCAAAATGCACCAAGCAGTACTAAGGAAGCTTCATCTGAGGAAGAAGCCTATGATCCTGAGAACCCTTCAATGGAAGAGGTGAATTACCTAGGAGAACCCTATGGAAACACCTACAATTCTTCATGGAGAAATCACCCCAATTTCTCATGGAAGAATCAAGAGAGACCTCAACAAGGTTTCAATAACAATAATGGTGGAAGAAACAGGTTTAGCAATGGCAAGCCTTTTCCATCATCTTCTCAGCAACAGACAGAGAGTTCTAAGCAGAATACTTCTGACTTAGCAACAATGGTCTCTGATCTAATAAAGACCACTCAAAGTTTCATGAATGAAACAAGGTCCTCCATCAGAAATTTGGAAGGACAAGTGGGTCAGCTGAGCAAGAAAGTTACTGAACTCCCTCCTAGCACTCTCCCAAGTAATACAGAAGAAAATCCAAAAGGAGAGTGCAAAGCCATAGACATGGCCGAATATGGAGAGGAAAGAGAGGAGGAGGACGCCACTGAGGAAGACCTCAGTGGGCGTGTACCAATCTCCTCTGAGTTCCTCAATGAGGAACAATGGGAATCTGAGGCTCAAAATGAGACCATAGAGATTCCATTGGACTTACTTCTGCCATTCATGAGCTCTGATGAGTATTCTTCCTCTGAAGAGGATGAGTATGTCACTGAAGAGCAAGTTGCTCAATACCTTGGAGCAATCATGAAACTGAATGACAAGTTATTTGGAAATGAGACTTGGGAGGATGAACCACCCTTGCTCACCAAAGAACTGAATGACTTGTCTAGGCAGAAACTGTCTCAAAAGAGGCAGGATCCTGGGAAGTTTTCTATACCTTGTACCATAGGCACCATGACCTTCAAGAAGGCCTTGTGTGACTTAGGGTCAAGTGTAAACCTCATGCCCCTCTCTGTAATGGAGAAATTAGGGATCCTTGAGGTGCAAGCTGCAAGAATCTCATTAGAGATGGCAGACAATTCAAGAAAACAAGCTCATGGACTTGTAGAGAATGTTTTGGTTAAGATTGAGGACCATTACATCCCTACTGACTTCATAGTCCTAGAGACTGGGAAGTGCATGGATGAATCCATCATCCTTGGCAGACCCTTCCTAGCCACAGCAAAGGCTGTGATTGATGTTGATAGAGGAGAGTTGATCATTCAAGTGAATGAAGAATCCTTGGTGTTTAAGACCCAAGGACATCCCTCTATCATCATAGAGAGGAAGCATGAAGAGCTTCTCTCAAAACAGAGCCAAGCAGAGCCCCCACAGTCAAACTCTAAGTTTGGTGTTGGGAGGCCACAACCAAACTCTAAGTTTGATGTTGAACCCCCACATTCAAACTCTAAGTTTGGTGTTGGGAGGTTCCAACACGGTTCTGAGCATTTCTGAGGCTCCATGAGAGTCCTCTGTCAAGCTAATGACATTAAAGAAGCGCTTCTTGGGAGGCAACCCAATGTTTTATGGTTAACTATTTTCTTTTGTTATTTTATTTTTTTTTGTAGGTTGATGATCATAAGAAGTCACAAAAACAATGAAAAAAGCAAAAACAGAATGAAAAACAGGAAGAAAAACAGCACACCCTGGAGAAGAAGAAGCTGGCGTTCAGACGCCAGTAATGCTAGCTGTTGGGCGTTTAACGCCCAGTCTGGCACCATTCTGGGCGTTTAACGCCAGAAAGGGGCACCAGACTGGCGTTAAACGCCAGTAAAGGGCAACAACCTGGCGTTAAACGCCAGGAATAGGCACCAGCCCGGCGTTTAACGCCAGAAATAGCTCAAAACGTGATTTTGAGCAACATTTGGTGCAGGGATGACTTTTCCTTGACACCACAGGATCTGTGGACCCCACAGGACCCCACCATCACTCTCTCTCTTCTTCCCCCATTCACCAATCACCTCAATACCTCTTCCCCAAAAACCCTTCACCTATCAAATCCCATCTTTCTCTTCACCACTCACATCCATCCTTCATAAATCCCCACCAACCTCACCCTTCAAATTCAAACCACTTTCCCTCCCAAACCCACCCTCCATGGCCGAACCATTACCCCCCCTCTCTCCTATAAATACCCTTCTCCAACCCTTCATTTTCACACAACCTAAACACCCTTTCTTACCCTTCTTGGCCGAATACACCACCACCTCCCTCTTCCTCATTTCTTCTTCTTCTACTCTCTTCTTTCTTCTTTTGCTCGAGGACGAGCAAACATTTTAAGTTTGGTGTGGTAAAAGCGTTGCTTTTTCATAACCATTTATGGCATCCAAGGCCGGAGAAACCTCTAAAAAGAGGAAAGGGAAGGCAAAAGCTTCCGCCTCCGAGTCATGGGAGATGGATAGATTCCTCTCAAGGGTGCATCAAGTCCACTTCTATGAAGTTGTGGCCTTGAAGAAGGTGATCCCCGAGGTCCCCTTTTCACTCAAAAAGGGTGAATATCCGAAGATCCGCCATGAGATCCGAAGAAGAGGTTGGGAAGTTCTTACCAACCCCATTCAACAAGTCGGAATCTTGATGGTTCAAGAGTTCTATGCCAATGCATGGATCACCAAGAACCATGACCAAAGTGTGAACCCGAATCCAAAGAATTATCTCACTATGGTTCGGGGGAAATACTTGGATTTTAGTCCGGAGAGTGTGAGGGTGGCGTTCAACTTGCCTATGATGCAAGGAGATGAGCATCCTTACACTAGAAGGGTCAACTTTGATCAAAGGTTGGACCAAGTCCTCACAACCATATGTGAAGAGGGCGCACAATGGAAGCAAGATTCAAGAGGAAAGCCGGTTCAATTGAGAAGGCATGACCTCAAGCCCGTGGCTAGAGGATGGTTAGAGTTCATACAACGCTCAATCATTCCCACTAGCAACCGGTCCGAAGTTACCATAGACCGGGCCATCATGATTCATAGCATCATGATTGGAGAAGAAATAGAGGTTCATGAGGTTATAGCCCAAGAACTCTATAAGGTGGCGGACAAGACCTCCACCTTGGCAAGGTTAGCCTTCCCTCATCTCATTTGTCACCTCTGTTATTCAGTTGGAGTTGACATAGAAGGAGATACCACCATTGATGAGGACAAGCCCATCACCAAGAAAAGGATGGAGCACACAAAAGACCCCTCTCATCAAGAGAACCCTGAGATGCCTCAAGGGATGCACTTTCCTCCACAAAACTATTGGGAGCAAGTAAACACCTCCCTAGGAGAATTGAGTTCCAACATGGGACAACTAAGGGTGGAGCATCAAGAACACTCCATTCTCCTCCATGAAATTAGAGAAGACCAAAGAATCATGAGGGAGGAGCAACAAAGACAAGGAAGAGACATTGAGGAGCTCAAGCACTCCATAGGATCTTCAAGAGCAAGAAAGAGCCGCCATCACTAAGGTGGACCCGTTCCTTGAATTTCCTTGTTCTTTATTCTTCTGTTTTTCGATTTTTATGCTTATGGTTATCCATGTTTGTGTCTTGTGATCATTAGTGTCTTAGTGTCTATGCCTTAAAGTTATGAATGTCCTATGAATCCATCACCTTTCTTGAATAAAAACGTGCTTAATTGAAAAGGAAAGAATTGCATGAATTCTGAATTTTATAATAGTTTAATTATTTTGATGTGGTGGCAACACTTTTGTTCTCTGAATGTATGCTTGAACAGTGCATATGTCTTTTGAATTTGTGGTTCATGAATGTTGGCTCTTGAAAGAATGATGAAAAAGGAGACATGTTACTGAGGATCTGAAAAATCATAAAAATGATTCTTGAAGCAAGAAGAAGCAAAAAAAAAAAAAAAAAAATTTCGAAAAAAAAAAAAAAGAAAAGAAAGAAATAAAGTTGTGATCCAAGGCAAATAAGAGTGTGCTTAAGAACCCTGGACACCTCTAATTGGGGACTTTAGCAAAGCTGAGTCACAATCTGAAAAGGTTCACCCAATTATGTGTCTGTGGCATGTATGTATCCGGTGGTAATACTGGAAGACAGAGTGCTTTGGGCCACAGCCAAGACTCAATAAATAGCTATGTTCAAGAATCATCATACTTCACTAGGAGAATCATTAACACTATCTGGATTCTAAGTTCCTAAAGAAGCCAATCATTCTGAATTACAAGGGATAGAGTGAGATGCCAAAACTATTCAGAGACAAAAAGTTAAAAGCCCCGCTCATCTAATTAATACTGATCTTCATAGATGTTTTTGGAGTTCATTGCATATTCTCTTCTTTTTATCTTATTTGATTTTCAGTTGCTTGGGGACAAGCAACAATTTAAGTTTGGTGTTGTGATGAGCGGATAATTTGTACACTTTTTGGCATTGTTTTTAGTATGTTTTTGGTAGTTTTAGTTGAGTTCTAAGTATATTTTTATTAGTTTTTAGTTAAAATACACTTTTCTGGACTTTACTATGAGTTTGTGTGTTTTTCTGTGATTTCAGGTATTTTCTGGCTGAAATTGAGGGACCTGAGCAAAAATCTGATCCAGAGACTCAAAAGGACTGCAGATGCTGTTGGATTCTGACCTCCCTGCACTCGAAGTGGATTTTCTGGAGCTACAGAAGCCCAAGTGGCGCGCTCTCAACGGCATTGGAAAGTAGACATCCTGGGCTTTCCAGCAATATATAATAGTCCATACTTTGCTCAAGATTTGATGGCCCAAACCGGCGTTCAATGTCACCTCAAGAAATTCCAGCGTTAAACGCCGGAACTGGCACCTAATTGGGAGTTAAACGCCCAAACTGGCACTGAAGCTGGCGTTTAACTCCAAGGAGAGTCTCTACACGAAATTTCTTCATTGCTCAGCCCAAACACACACCAAGTGGGCCCGGAAGTGGATTTTTATGTCATTTACTCATCTATGTACTAGTTTTCTATAAGTAGGACCTTTTACTATTGTATAAAAAATCTTTTGGATTTATTTTAGATCCTTTGATCATTGGGAGGCTGGCCTCACGGCCATGCCTAGACCTTGTTCTTATGTATTTTCAACGGTGGAGTTTCTACACACCATAGATTAAGGTGTGGAGCTCTGCTGTACCTCGAGTATTAATGCAATTACTATTGTTCTTCCATTCAATTCCGCTTGTTCTTTTACCAAGATATCACTTGTTCTTCAACATGATGAAGGTGATGATTGACGCCCATCACCATTCTCACCTATGAACAAGGTGACTGACAACCATTCTTGTTCTACAAGCATTCAAGGCTTGGTGAATAACTCTTGGATTTCTGATTGCATGATGCATGGTTGATCGCCTGACAACCGAGTGCTCGCCTGACAAACGAGCCAGCCATTCCGTGAGATCAGAGTCTTCGTGGTATAGGCAAGAACTGATGGCGGCATTCAAGAGAATCCGGAAGGTCTAACCTTGTCTGTGGTATTCTGAGTAGGATTCAATGATTGAATGACTGTGACGTGCTTCAAACCTGTAACCTACTGGGCGTTAGTGACAGACGCAAAAGAGGGATTCTATTCCGGTAGGGGAGGGAACCAAACCGGTGATTGGCAGCACTGTGACAGAGTGTGTGCATTAGCTTTCACTGCGCGGAGGGGAGGTAGCTGCTGACAACAGTGAAACCCTACACGAGCTTGCCATGGAAAGGAGTAAGAAGGATTGGATGAAGACAGTAGGAAAGCAGAGAGACGGAAGGGAAGGCATCTTCATACGCTTGTCTGAAGCTCTTACACCAATGATATACATAAGTATCACTATCTTTATCTTCTATGTTATTTTCGTTCATCATCATATACATTTGAGTCTGCCTGACTAAGATTTACAAGATGACCATAGCTTGCTTCAATGCTAACAATCTCCGTGGGATCGACCCTTACTCACGTAAGGTATTACTTGGACGACCCAGTGCACTTGCTGGTTAGTTGTGCGAAGTTGTGTAATGCCATGGAATTGAACCACCAAGTTTTTGGAGTTCATGACCAGGGATTATGAGAGTTGTGAAAAGTATTGTTCACAATTTCGCGCACCAGTGTACCTTTGGTACTTTGAAGCACTATACTTCCGATATTGAGACTGATCAACTTGATATCGATTGTTTGGTGTGTATAGGAACCAGATGGCGCCTCGTGGACCCAGTCAGGGACGTGAGAGAGATCGTACTAGTACGCAGGAACCGGAAGTCAACCCGAATAACCCGGTAAACCTTATGGCGGCGTTGGAGAATATGGCTGCTGCTATGCAAGCCACTGCGGAGGCTCTTGGGCAACAGATAAACAATAATGGCAATGGCGGAAGGGAAGCTCAGGGCCCGATGACACTGGCAACTTTTTTAAAGGTTAATCCACCTAAGTTCAAGGGGACCACCAATCCGACTGAAGCTGATACTTGGTTTCAGGCCATGGAGCGAGCGCTGCAAGCGCAGTTGGTGCCTGAAGAGCAGCGTGTTGAATTTGCTACCTATCTGCTCATGGGGGAAGCATCGCATTGGTGGCAAGGGGCTCGACGTCTCCTGCAACAGGGGAATGATCATATCACTTGGGATGCCTTCCAGGTGGAATTCTATAAGAAGTACTTTCCGAATTCCGCCAGAACAGCCAAGGAATTGGAGTTACTGCAGCTGAAGCAAGGTGCTATGTCCGTATCTGAGTATACAGACAAATTTGAGGAGCTATTCAGGTTTTCCCGCATGTTTCAGGGAGCTCCGGGAGACTTCGAGGAATGGAAGTGTATTAAGTATGAGGGAGGACTTCGAAGTGAAATCCTGAGCTCCGTTGGACCGATGGAGATTAGGGTCTTCTCCGAACTTGTGAACAAGAGCTGTATTGCTGAAGAATGTGTGAGGAAGGCTGTTGAGGTGAAGAATGACCGTCGGGAGTCCCACCGCAGGGAGCACAATCAAGAATACCCAACAAGGGGTCAAGAGTTTAAGAGAAGAGGATACCCACAACGTTTTCCTCAAAGGCGAAACGACTTTGCGACGAGTGAGGAGTCCCAAAGAAACGGTAAGGGAAAACGAGCAGCGGCCACTTCTGATGTTTTGAGCTGTCGGAGGTGTGGAAGTCATCACCCAAATAGGCCGTGCCGATTGGGGTTAGGTGTATGTTACAAGTGCGGGTTACCAGGGCATGTATCAAGAAATTGCCAACAAGGAGGGAGTCAGGATACGGGCCGATTGCGACAGTAAGATTGAGGTAATTATTATCATCAAACTTAAAGGACAGTGCATGATTTTATAATACCGCCTGTACAGTAGAATTGGGACTGTCAAACTTAATATTAGACTGAGAAGTAAACCGGATGGTCCGAGTAAGGATTTACCTTAATACAAATGGATAAATGCCTATGATGTAAATGATTTTCTGTTGAGAATGATGTGTTGTGTTTGTTATGTGGTTGGATGAATTCTAGATTTTTGGTAAAACGGATTGACCCGTGACTTTTAGTTCCTTTGATTTAAATAGATAAGAAATGGTCCTAAATGATGGATTTGGAAACGTTGATTTGAAATGCCAATCATGCTAAGTTGTGGTTGGGTACTTGAGAAAATAAGTGATGGAGCTAATACTTGACGAGAAATCAAAGTGGCATAGTGGAAGCTTGCTAAAAGCGTTAGCATAGTATGGTAATAATAAGGAAAAGTGGGATATGATTAAAAATGCTTTATGCTTTGAGTACTTAAAAGTTTAGTGAGCTTATACAGATACTGATTCTCGATAATTGGAATTAATTGCGGCGGTGAGCCTTAATGGTTCTGAAATGGATGAGGAAATTATCATTGATGCATAGTCGGATTTAGATGATGATTGAGTGCAAGTTGTTGTGTTTGAGAGATGAGTGCTATGATGTTTGGTCATGGTGACCTTGGATTTAGATCAAGATTTGTAATGATCGGCTTCAGAGGAATCGTTTGGAAACCTTTAAATTGCAATGCTGATGTGGTACTGAGATTGGTTTGAGGGAACCCGTGACGGGTGGTAAACTCCAATTTTTGGAGAGGCGCTGTTGAAAATTTTCCCAAGAATTTGAAAGAGTATTTGGTTATATTTTTGAAGATGATTTTTGATCTGAGTAACTTCAACAAAAGAGAAGTGTCTCGAAAGCTTTTATAGATTAGTAAAGCAAAGCGGATTCATAAGAGTTTGTCAGCTTGTTAGTACAAACTCATTGGATTCTAAAAATGAAGAAAGCTTTGATTGATTATAGTGATGTGTGATGATGGCTATGATTAACGATGATGACAATATTATTGATGACATGATTTGAGATTTAATAGGGTGTGAGTTCATGAGACGATAAAAGTAAGGAACGAATGACCGAGATCCTCAGAAATAGAGAAATCAGAGCGCGGCAACGGAAGCGCGCAGAGTAAAAGGACCTTGGAACTGTTATGCGTTGGATATAACGGCAGACTACGCTCGCGTACTCATAGTGATGGATGGAATTTTCGAGGGCGAAAATTTCTGTTAGGGGGGTAGAATGTAATACCCGGTCTAACCGAAATTAATTAAATAATGAGTTAAGTATGAGCGAATATGGTTGGAAGATTTGGCAATTGGAATTTGATGATTTAAATATGATATTTGGATTCAGTGAATTTTTCCGAGTCGGAAAACATAGTTTTCTGCGTAAAAGCGCGCAGTGGAATTTTGACCGGCAGTACCGGCTGAGACCTGTCTGGTACTGTAGCTGAGAAAATTAATTATGAGTAAATAAGATTAAGAAATGAGGAATTATAATTAGGGGAGGTAGAAATATTTGAAGTGCGATTTAGAGCGCTAATGTTAAAGGTTTTGGTCCAAAATTGGGCCAACGGACAAAAATAAGTGAACCGGGCCTAAGTGGGCCTAAGACCCAACATATATAAACATTAGTTATGAGCATTTCAGCTCATTTTACCCTAAAAAGAAGGGTTGGGGCGCTGAATTAAGAAGAGAGAAGAGAAGAGAGAAAACCTAACTCTCTTTGATCTTCAAACCACCATAACTTGAGCTACGGAGCTCCGATTGACGAGCCGTTTGCGGCCACGCGTCGCTCTTCTCATCCTCTACATTTCTATCTAAGTTTTGTAGTGAGTATTCCATTCATCTCTGCCCAGTTTTCGAATTTCCCCACTGTTACACGTTTTTGGGAAGTTAGTGTTGAAATCTTGTGATTTTGGGTGTTTAGGGATACTCCAACATGGATTCTAAGTGAGTTCTATCCCTACTTCATATGGGCTGAGGTAAGAAGTGCTCAAACCCTTGTGATTTGTCATTTTTATGAGCCCTAGGTTGATGTATGTATGTCATATTGGTTATGTTAGTGCATTTGATGGTTTTGGTGCACAATTGGGAGATTGGTGTTGCTTGAGGAGCTTTGGTGAGGCTTGGGGCTAAGGTTGGTGGAGACTTCCAAAGAAGAGGCTCAATTGATTTGGCTACAAGAGGTACGGTTTAAGTTTCATTTAAGTACCGTGTGGTGTGATGAGAATTCCTAGGCTAGATACCCCTAGGATTAAGTTTGGATTGTGTAAATGGTTGATGCTAATATGCATAGTTGGTATGTAATGTGAATTGATGATTGGGTTGAGAATTGTGTGGCCTTGTATGCTTGGTGTATTAAAAATTTGATGTATTGGGTAATGAGTATTAATTTGTGGTTTATGTATTTAAATTGTGAAATTGGGCCGGATGCCGTAAATTTTGGGCCGGAGGCCGGAAAGAGGTAAGGGAGGTAAGTTGATGTGTGCATTGTATGATGACACAAGTGATTGGATGAATTTCATATAATGAATATATGAATGATTGGGTTGGTTATTGAATAATGAGGTTTGAGGAGTTGAAGTGTGAAAATCGGTAATTCTGGGTGAAATTGTATAGATGAAGTATGTTTGATTTTGGTTGATATATATTATGTGGACATATATGTGAGTATGATTATTGATGCCTTGATGGTATGACAATGCATGAGAGATATGTATGTTGTGACATATGCTTGTGGAATGATTAAGGTTGATTTGGGGGTGAAACCACGTGATAGTGAGTATGATATTGGTTATGTATAATGATGGTTGATTGGAAATAGTATTGTTGGAAATTGGGATGAGGAAGGATGTATGACATGTTGATATGTTTGTAATTTAGCCATTTGTTTGCAATGGGTAAAGATGGTTATATGGCGGTTTTGTGAATTGTGGTAAGGTGTTAATGTATGAGTTGAGGAGGCTTGATGTTGATTTTGGTATATTTTGATTGGTTTCAAAAAGGGTTGAAATTGGCATGTTTTGGTTGATTTTGAAAAGAGTTGAAAATGGCTTGTTTTGAAAATGGCACTTTGTGGTTTTATATGAAAACATGATTTTTGGGCATACTTTGACGGGACATAACTTGGACTACGGATCTTTGTTTTGTGCCAAATCTGTTTAGAAATGAAATTGGATCCGGGATGTCCATGCCGTTCGAAGAACGGGTGAAAAACGATTTAAAATAAGGAAGTTATGTCCGTCGGAAGATTGGGGGTTGAATCTGTGAATTCTGCAGCTTTTAACTTAGAAAATTTTTTAGCAGAATGACCCTCCACGCGTAGGCGCACTTGGCGCGTACGCGTCGTTCTTCGAGAAGGCACCATCCACGCGAGCGCGTGGTGTGCGCGTGCGCGTCGATGCGCTGCACCCAATGCCCAGCCATTTTCCCGAGAGTTGTGCCAGAGTTATGCCAGTTTTGTGCCTGGGGCGCAAATGCACCCACGCGTACGCGTGGCTGACGCTTACGCGTCATCTGGCTGTGTTTCAATCCGCGCGTCCGCGTGTATGACGCATACGCGTCGATGAGCTTTGTGAGCATCCACGCGTGCGCGTGGAGTACGCGTACGCGTGGCCCTGCTTTCATGCCAAAGTTGATTTTTGAGTTCTAAGAGCCAAATCTCATACTTCTAAGCCTCCGATCTCACCCCTTATGTATTAAATCATTATGATATGCTTAGTAATGAGAAAGGAACTAGGGGATGTGGTAACTTGCGAGTGAAGCAAGGGGAAAAGTTATGATCAATGGTGGTCAACGATGATTATATGAGATATGGAGGATGACGGTAGGAGTACCGTGTATGCCATGAGCCGAAGGGCTATATCTATTGATAAATGGCTGGTTCTTGATTGAACCATGAGCCGGGTGGCTGAGTTATTGCCGGGTCACGGCAAAGCCATTATTGATTATGGCTGAGTATAAATGCATATATGATTAATGAATGAATGTGTTGAATGGATAATAATGGAAAATGTTGAAATGTGATGTGTAACCCCGGGTAGTAGGCAGTGGCGTTGTCCACTTGCTCCGGGTATGAGACGGAAAGGGATGTTTATGATAAATGAGTTAATTATGGAGTTTTGAATGAATGTAACTCTGATACCTGGGTAGTAGTAAGGGTTGGGGTTCGTCCCACTTGCTCCAGGTTAATGTTTGAGATTTGATAACAATAAGGATTGATAATTTGAATTGAGATTGAATGAATATATGCTTAAGATATCTGGGCAGTAGCAAGGGTTGTGGTTCGTCCCGCTTGCTCCGGGTCAATGCTTTTGAGATACCTGGGCAGTAGCAAGGGTTGTGGTTCGTCCCGCTTGCTCCGGGTTAATGCTTGAGATACCTGGGCAGTAGCAAGGGTTGTGGTTTGTCCCACTTGCTCCAGGTCAGAGATTGTGACGCCTGGGTAGTAGCCGCAGTAGTGGTTGTTCCACTGGCTCCAGGTTGAGCTGTTAAACACCCGCCTGGGTAGTAGCCGCAGTAGTGGTTGTTCCACTGGCTCTGGGCTGAGCGGGTAGTAGCAAGGGGGTTGTAGCTCAAACCTACTTGCTCCGCAAGGGGTGTTTCTGTCCATGGTTAGCTACCAGGACGTGTCGGGTTGGCTATATAACCGACAGATGATATCATCAGCCATAGGGCAGGCATACATCATTTGCATATGTTTGAATTGTTTGGGTTTGCCTATTTGTTTTGGATTTCTATATCATATATGCTATGTTACCTGATTACATGCTACTTGTTCTACTTGTACCTTATTTGTGTATTACTTGTCTGTATTGCTTGTGTTTGTACAACTGAGAGATCCCTCATGATGGTGTTGGTGGATGTTGGGGGCTGTTCTTGATGAGATGAATTGATAATGCGATTGCATAATGATGATGATTTTTGAATGAGATCATTTGAGCCCCCTGGGTAGACGCAGTGATGTGATTTCACTAGCTCCAGGCGAGGGTATGATGTATTGATATAGAGTTGCTGAGGCAGAACAACTGGTGATGGTTTTGCTTATGATTCTGAGTCTGATTCGTGGAAGAATCAGCGAGTTGGAAAACATGTGTAACATGAACTAGATTTAGTATCCCCTTACGACAGATGCCTATTTATGGATTAGTGAGAATCTAGGCTGGATACTTGGTGAAAAGGAGTTTAGGATGCTTAGTGAGTTTTTATTGCAGTGCATTGTATTTATTTGGCACTTTTACCGTACTGGAAACCCATGGGCCCGGGGTTCTCATTCCGTATATATCTCTTGTTTTTCAGATACAGGTCCAAGTGCTCAGAAGTGAGTTGTGGTACGTCTGAGAGACGGCGAAGATCTTTATTTTCTCTACTTTGTATTTTGCTTAGAATCTCTCCATCTTTGTTTTGAAACGATTATATTATGTATTGAACTCTTTTGGAACTTGCCTATAGAGGCTCTTATGTTTCCTTTGGGAGAGATTAGGATATATTGTTGTCAACTACTTTCATACTGTACCCTAGCCGGCCTAAACTTCGCGGGTCGCGACTAGTAGCTAGTACTTATGTTATATATATATCTATCTGTTATCTATCTCTTAATCTCCTTTATGCCTTATCCGTATATCGCTTTTGGCTTCACGTTTTATCTTTTCGTTGTCGAAACGTGAGTGATACGTCTTCGCGATTTTATTTCTACTCTTTTCAGGCTTCTTGATTAATACTCCTTTCGAAATTACCTATACTTATATATTAAAAATCCACCTGAGAGTCGTACCACCGTAATATCATTGACTTATGACTCGAGCATAAGGATTTGAATATTAGGGTGTTACATTATAACTCACTTTGAATTGCCCAAAGTGTGCAGGAAGGAAAATCAAAATAAAATGCACGAGTAAATCTTCAAACAACTCTAACTTTAGTGCTTTCAATTTTGAAACAAGATGAGACATTTTCATAATGTACTCCCTTATGTTCCCTTTACCTTTATACCTCATGGAGATAAGTTTGCTCAAAAGACTACTTGCCTCAGCCTTTTCATTCTTAGTAAAGAATTTTTCAACATCCTTTAGGAACTGTTTGGCATCTTTATCCTCAGTAATTGAGCCCCGAAACACCTCAGGAATTGAGCGTTTCATGATCATAATGCTCATTCAATTGGATCTCTCTCACTTCTCTATTTTAACCTCATTAAGGTTTTTTGGAGTGGAAGTGGGTTTCTCCTCTCGAAGAGCTATATCTAGATCCATACAACCGAGGACAATCTCCACGGTATCTTTCCAAACTTTAAAGTTTGAACAATTCAACATAGGAATACTGCTAATTTGTGCAGAAACATTGGTACCTAAAGCCTTAGTTTCTGGATTGGAACAAATAAACATGCAGTAAATATTAGTTAAATAATGGGAAAAAAATCCATATTGAGATATCTAGAACAACATTAATTTTCAATCTTTGGATAGAAAAATTAACTGTAAGTGATACTCTCATTGCAGTAATCAAATATTGTCAAAATTCTTGTCACACATGAAGCCTTTCTTTGGACCGACTTAATGCGCCCATGGAGACTTAAACTTCACAACCTATTTATTACTATATATGTAACACCCTACCATACAGAGTCTTATGCTTAAGTCATAATTCAGAGATGGTAAGGTATTACGACCTCTAAAATAAAAATTTAGTACAAATAGTATTGTGAGAAATGATTATAACTAGGAGCCTTTTTAAGAAAAAGGGGTAAACAAAAATCGTAACTCAAAAAGCACAACACCCCGATCGATAATGTAATGAACAAGGATAGACCAGCACGAGATTATATATATACAAAAGAGTGTCAAAAATGGGAATATCAAAACTCAAAAGCCAGTTGCGAAGATAACCGGTCCGAGCATAGCAAATATATATATATATATATATATATATATATATATATATATATATATATATATATATATATACAAGTAAATAAAATAGGAATCCCCAAGGAAAACCCAAAGGGACACAAAACTGAGAACCTATTCTCCAAAATCTCATATAAGAGGAGTCATCACAGTTTGTATTATTTAATAGAGATAAAAGTATCTAAGCAAAACATATAAACCAAAACAGAGTCCCGAGAACAAAGGATCTTCGCTAAACCATAAGTCTCCAGCATGCCTCAGCGAGAAACCTCACGTCCAGCATCTGAAAACCACAAAATCCGCATGGGTGAGAACCAGAGGTCCCCAGCATGGTAACAGCTTCCACATATATAATACATAATAATAGAGGAAAGCCGAAGGCAATCCTAGAACTTCCTCCAGATAATTCAAAGCTTATAAACAAGCTAAACCATAAAGGAAATTTGACTAAAGATCCTTCATTCTAACTAATACTTCCCTTTCCAATTCCTTCAGACCTCCCAACCACCAGCAGGAGTATAATATAGCAAACACAGTTATATCAGACAAGAGATATACAAATAGGAACAAGTAAGGCATTTAGACAAATAGCAAGTAATATGCAGTCAAATAGGCAATCTCAATCAATCCACATAGTATGCATATAATGAATGCCTGTCCCTAATGGCTGATGATATCATCTGTCGGTTATAGAGCCAACCCGACAAGTCCTGGTAGCTAACCATGGGACTGTCCCTCTGTCGTGCATCCCCAACTCGAGTTATACTCATCATAAACTTGATCATAATCATGATCCATATCCATCACCCTCACTGGTGAATATTTACGGGGGCGAGCTCATCCGAGACTTTCACAGTGCCCGGCCACCCTTACGACATAGGGGCAAAAGAGCTTCGAGTCTCAACCTGGAACACGCGGTGGCTAGCCACTGCTTCCTCCCAGGGAAACTCTCATCTCCACCAGTGGAAGTGCAACATTCACAATTCATTCAACAGCATATATACATTTATACTTAGCCATAATAATGGCTCCGCCGTAACACGGCAATAATCTAGCCATCCGGCTCACGGTTAAATCCATAACCAGCCAATTCATTAACAATTACGGCCCTTCGGCCCATGGTATAATAAGCACTTCCACCGCCATCTTCTGCATCTCACATAATCATATTTGATCCTCATTGATCATTCTTTTTTCCCTTGCTTCACTTGTAAGTTACCACATTCACTAGCTCCCTTTCTCATAGCCAGGCATATCATAATGATTTAAGACATAAGTGGTGAGATCGGAGGCTTAGAAGTATGAAATTTGGCTTTTAAAACTCAAAAATCAACTTTGGGATGAAAATAGATCCACGCGCACGCGTACTCCACACGCACATGTGGATGGCCACAAAACTCATCGGCGCGTATGCGCCCTTCACGTGGACACGCGGATTGAAAAATAGCCAACGACGCGCACGCGTCAGCCACATGTATGCGTGGGTGCTCTTGTGCCCCAGGCACAAAACTGGCACAATCCTGACACAATTTTCGGGAAAATAGCTGGGCATTGGGTGCAGCGCATCGGCGCGCCCGCGCACACCACGTGCACGCGTGGGTGGCACTTTCGAGAAGAACGGCGCGTATGCGCCAAGTGCGCCTACGCGCGGGGTTATTCTGCTAAAATTTTTCTAAGTTAAAAGCTGCAGAATTCACAGATTCAACCCCCAATCTTCCGACGGACATAACTTTCTCATTTTAAATCGTCTTTCGCCCGTTCTTCGAACTGCATGGACATCCCGGATCCAATTTCATTTCTAAACAAAATTGGCAAAAAACGAAGATTCGTAGCCCAAGTTATGTCCCATCAAAGTATGCCCAAAAACCTTGTTTTCATACAAAACCATAAAGTGCCATTTTCAAAACAAGTCAATTTTAACTCTTTTCAAAATCAATCAAAACATGCCAATTTCATCCCTTTTCTTTGAAATCAATTAAAACATATCAAAGTCAACATCAAGTCTCCTCAACTCACACATTGACACTTTACCATAATTCACAAAATCGTCATCCCATCATTTTAACCCGCTTCACCCAAGTGGCTCAAACTCAAACACATTGACATATCATATACTCTTCCTCATGCCAATTTTCAACAACACCATTTCCAATCAATCATCATTATACGTAATCAATATCATAATCACCATCAACATGGTTTCACTCACAATTCAACCTTAATCAATCATCAAGCATATATCACAACATGCATATTTCTCATACATCATACCATCAAGGCATCAATAATCATCATCACATATATGACCACATCATATATATCAACTATTCAACAACACCAACAATTCAATGTCTATCTTAGGGCCTCTAGCCTAAGTATTTCCTACCACATTACATATTAGATACCGAAAACCGAGACCATACCTTAGCTGATTTCCCAAGCTCAACTAGAGCACTTCCAAACCACTTTTTCTCAAGCTCTCAAGGCCTCAACACTTTCAAGAACAGATTTTTTACCACCAAATCCTTTTTCAAGCTTTTCAAAGTCACCAATCAAGCTCCAATATTCACACATACACAACCTAAGCCACAATCATCATACCCATACACAACATCTCAATACCCAAACATCATAGAACAATAAATTACACTAGGGTTAAGAATCTTACCACACCTAAGGTCCAAAGAAACAAGATTAACCTTCTCCTTCAAGAGAGTTGGGTCCTATAACATCAAAGAGCCTAAAATCTCAACATTTTTGCTCATGAAACTCGAAATCAAAGCTGAAAATTCAAAGAGTAAAATGTAGCTTACCTCAAGATTGATTGTATGGATTTTGTAGAGCTCTCTGCGGTGAATGCGTGGCCGCAAACGGTGCGACAATCGGAGCTCTAGATCAAAAGTTATGGTGGTTTGAAGATCAACCAAGGGAGAGAACTTGAGAGTGTGTTCTTCCCTTCCCCTCCACCATTTCAGTGTGTGTGTGTGTCTAATGAGGGGAGAGAGTGCTGAAAACTAGGGTTTTGGTTTAGTTTAGTTGGGCCAAGGGCCCACTTTGGGTCTGGTTTGGCCCGTTCGGTCCAATCTTGGTCCGATTTTTATAAAATTGGTACCGAAATTCTCGTCTCAATCTCTTCTATCATATTAAGCCATAAAAATTACATTCTTAACTTTCTAGAATAAATTCTCATTTATAGGTTAATTAGCCGTTAATTAACCGGGTCTTACAATATATATTTTCTATTAATTGGCCAAACAATAACCTTCCTTTGGACCGATTATTGAGTATAATTAATAGAAAATAAACAAAAGTGTACAATGCTTATTATTTGGCCAAACAATAAACTTCATTTGGGCCGATTATTGTCCGCATAAATAATAAGCATTACTTTATTCTTAATTTGTTATCCAAACATGTATTTACTATCAATATGTGTATGTAATTCGGCCAAATTTAGACCTTCCTTTAGGTCGATCAATATTCGCATGAATTACATAACACTATATTTCTAATGTTTTAAATAAATCAATTTTCACAAAAGAGGCTACTTTGGCAGTATAATATTCAATCAATTTATTCCAAAACTAAATTTTTATAAAATTGATGAGTACAATAATCCTTATATCCTAAAAGGATAATCAATTAATTTTGTACCAAATTAATGGCACACACAATTAAATTTAAAACAATTATATAATACTCTACTAATATTTTAGAATAAATCAATTATTATTATATCAAAAAATTGGATACGATGACATATATATTTTAAAACCAAATGCCAAGAGTTCATATACGGTCACAATGAACATAAATATTATGAATATCATATCATATAAAAAAAATAACCAAAATATATATGCTTCTTATAAGCACGCAGTAATATATATAGAGATGTTCATACATGCTTGATGTTACACGTATATATATAAATAATTGCAGTCCAGGGCGTTCGCATTAAAACAAAATTAATCTTTATGCTCGTGGATCAGTACCAATTATATATGACGCGCACATATACGTATATATCGATCCAAACAAAATAATATAAAACTGATATTTTTTATGACTAAATTATGGATGACTCTGATTACTTGTGGGAATAAATTAATTTCAATAATCTAAATTATTTATATTGAATCATCAAAATATATATTATAATATGGAAGCATACATTTATTTATAAGAGTCAGAAATTGATGGAAGAATTTGGATTTTGTAGTTCTTTCGATCTTTCTCAATTAAAATTTTCTGTATTCTTAGGTGGCTGAATTGTGACTCTTTTGATGGAAAAAGAGTAACAAAGGCGACTTTAGTATATTGGAGACCGAAACCCTGAAAGTCTATTTATATTTGAGTATGTCACCCATTAAATCCTAAAGCCCAAATAAAATAGTATCTAAAATCCAAGAGATAACATATCTAAAATCCAAAAAAGATAATTATCTAAGGAACAAAAGATAATATCCGATTTTATTCTCATTTAATTCCAAATCAAAAGTAATAATGACTTATTTAATTTAATATTTATAACAATAAATGAGATCACCATTATATAAATTATTTAAATTGAAATAACATAATTTGTGATTATAATTGATATATGTATTACCCACAAATAAATTAAGAAATTAAATAATTTCCTAACAATTACCACAAAAAAAAAAACTAAATCTTTTCATTTCTTAAATATTATTAAGATATAATATTATTAAAGAACAATCTTTTGTTTGAATTTTACTTTAATTATCCATGTAAAAATTATTTCCGGTCACAAATCAAACATTGAGTACAAAATTATTAAAGAGAAGTCGTTGATATTTATTAAAAAATAAAGTTAGTACAAAATTATTAAAGATAAGTGGTTAACCTCTATTATGAGACAAAGTTTGTCAAAAGGTTCAAACAATTTTAAAATATTACACAATTAATCAAAATAAACTACATACTTTAACCACTGCATTTATTTATGTACTCATCAAAATGACAATTCAAAGGTTTGCCAAAAATAAAGATCTAGCTGAGGTATAATGATCCTAGGGTTGTGTCTTCAATTTTATCTGAGTCATTTGAAATTTTGATGTTATAATGATTGTTGTCTTTCACAAGCTGAAAGAATTGAATGAATTAATACAATAAAAATCATATGCATAAGATAGATTCTAAGAAATACTGCAACTATGACATTTGTGATCTATTTTACCAATTTAAATAAGATACCTTATGTTTTTTTTTTCACTATTTAATGCTACATTTTTGAATTATGACGAATTTTGCATATGTTCAAATTCAAAATACTAAAACAAAGTAAAGTATGCTTCTTTCTTTTCAATACAAAATCAAGAGAACAAATTTTTAAAAATTGATATACCTAAACATTCGATTTGAGAACAGAAATTGGTGACCCATTATAGGAGATATTACTTGAATTTGAAATAGCATTATTCAGAGAATCAGAATACATGTGCACACGATAACTTTTTTTCTAAAAAAATGTGTGGAGTTTCACTATCCAAGTTGAATAACTACAATAATAGTTCGTAGATAAGAGAACAATAGTAGTAGCATAAATAACACAAAAATCATAGACACAAACCTTGTGATTATAAATAGCAGCAGCATCTTCGAAAAAATTGACAAATGGGATATCATCACAAATACTATTAACAACATGTAACGATGTGTTTAACTCATATCCAACAATTCTTGCATCAACGACAAACAATAGTTTCTTTTTGATAAATTCAGAAACAATTCGAACTGGAATAGTATAATCATAAGGAGCCTGCAAGGATGTATGAAAATGAGGAAAACGAAAAGAATAAAGGGAACGAGAATGAAATTCTAGAAGCAAAGATTCACAATATATAGAAGTAAAAATTCAATAAGATACATGGAATACATTACTTGTGAGAAAGCAGGATGTTCTTTAAAAAAATCAGAGCAACTTTTTTTGAGTATTTGTTCAACCTCACGATCATTAAATATAAAAAAATTATGCCCATTTCCATGAGAAACAACAATTTTGATATGATAACTAAGACCAACCAATGAAAGAATTATATTAGAAGCACATTAAAAAAAATTAAACACAAGGAGTAAAAAAAGATTTTAAATACGAAAACATACCTTGGGATTGCATCTACACACTCAACTCTACACATATTATAGTAAAATACATTGTTCACATGACTAATAGATGCACCACAAAGACAACGTAAGAACCACCACTTTTGATGTTTCACCACAGATATTATGTTTTCAAGAAGGAAGCAATTTGTCTCCTGATAGCAAGTATAAAATTAATTTATATGTATTTAAGAAGAACGATTTAAAAAATATAGATAATATTATCTCATACAGATTTTGATGTAAAAGGATATAAGTTGGTTGAAACAAGACCCGTAAGTATTTGCTCAACATTTTCTGACTGTATAGAAGGATCAGATACGATTTGATTCTTATAATCACCAAATTGTTCATAGTGTGAGTAGTCTTCAAATATTAGACTGAATATTGGACTACGGATAATTTCCTACAAAAATATGTGTAATATTAATGGAATTACTTAATTTTGTGTAACTAATACATTGAATTTCCTATAACTAAATATTAAGCATAAAAAAATTTAAAAAACCTTAACATTAACTATGAATATCACACTTTTTACTTCCTTCTTAATTATATAAAATTGATAGTTAACTTACATTGATAGAATTATTAAGTTGCTCATTTTTCAAAAGAGGAATATCACCCAAGACATTAATAACTTTAAAAGAGGAATATCACCCAAAATAAGAATATTCTTCATTGTCAATTATCTTTGTGTGAATTTTTTTCTGTCGAGAGATTCAAAGGACATTTGTTCCTAATAAATTAAAGCATGAATAGAAACATGAATCATAAATGAATAGCATTGTGAATCAAATGTGACAAAAAAATACAAATTTAAAAAAGAATATGATAGTAAAAGCATAAAAGAACTAAGGAAAAAACAAAAGATTCATCAAAATACCTATCACATGGTTCTACATTGGTTCAGGAAAATTTAAAACAACAAATCTCTGAAACTGGACCACTGCTAGATGAATCTGAAATAAGCTTTCTCTTTTCTCTATCATTGGAAACAACAATCTGGTCCAACATAGCTAAAATAAAATGAGACCTTAATTAAAACCACTTAAATGAAAAGTTAAAGAAGCTTACCATTAAATATATTAAAACAGTGGTGTTCTATAGTACTTATCAGAAACCACAAGATCATGAGATGTTGCATTCTAAAAATTTGAACTTGATACATTGGCACATACATTACTCATTTGTAGAATATTTTCATTTTGGGATATTATAGATCTATTTCTATTGATAGAATGTCTCTTGAATAGTAAAATACCTTTTTCTGGAGCTTTTCTATATTAAAAACATAGCATTCATGGATATATTATTTGAAAAATATATAAAATATCAAAATTACTATGCAGTCTCCTTCTGCCATTCTAATGAAATTGAATGCAGATTTATGCATGAAAAAATAAATTAACACAGATAACTCTTATGAGTTATAAATTTAACTGGTTTCAACATTATATCTCAATATAGCTGGGAAAGATTAAGTAGGAAGATAACTAAATGTGATAAATTGAAAATCTTAATAAATAAAATGAACAACAATTATAAGAAACGTGAAGAAAAGAAAAATACACATAGAACAATCATAGAGTACACCCAAAAAGACAATGAGTCAGTTTCACAAAGTACACCAAAAAATAAACTGATACAAAAAAATAACATAAATTAACATAACAAATAAAAGACTGTTACATCAGCATATCTAAAAAAACTATTCATACAACAGATAACTATCTGACATGACATTAAGACCCTGACTACAAACAATCACAAAGTTGAAGTCTGAAAATTATCTAATCACTAGCCATCCACCCTTTGCCAACAAACTTCATGTCCATTTCCATTTACATTCAAACAATGATCTCAAAGAAAAGGATAATAATAATAATGCATGAGACCCACTTCAATAATTTTATATTCTAAGGAATGATAATGCTTTCGATAAAATGTGTTCGATTCGGACCAAAAAATTCCATAGATTTTTAGAGAGTTCACAGCATCTCATTGTGGTTTGTCATTCTCAAGTGGAAGTTTACAAATTATAATACCATTGAACTTACTATGAGTAAGCAAAGTTGAATAATGCTAGTATAGAAAAAGTTTTTCCAAAATAAAAAGAAGTAACTAAAATAAAAATCATATTAAGCTGAATTTAAGTCTTCAACTCTATTATCATTAACACTTTATAAATTGATATTCAATACTTGGTTAACATGTAAGTTGAGTACATGTATGGTGTATCTCATATTTGTCCCTAAACTCTACGAAAACATAAAATTTGAATACAAATCTATGTAAATATAGTGTGTTTGGATTGAAACTGGAGTTTGAATGAAAGTGATTTTGTAGAATTGATTTTGCATAGAAATGAGTTTATATCAATATGATTTATGTTTGGTAATTTTATATTAAATTTGATTTTGATAAAATAAATATTATTTGAATAATATTAGTTAAAATCACTTCTAGATAAATAATTAATTAATTACTAAAAAAATATATATTAAATTATAATATTATTTTGTAAGTATATTTATTCTTTTTTTATACTTCTTTTAATATTTTTTTATGTAATATTTTTTATAATACTCTATTTTAGTATATTATAATAAAAATTAATATTTATTTATGAAATTAAAAATAACATATAAAAATTGACAATTTTTTAAGTATTTTTTTATAATAAAAATTTATATTTATTTATTAAATTAAAAATAACATATAAAATAACACATTTTAGTACTTTTTAAATACTCTTAATAATCTTATTTTTATTATTATTTTAGATTCTAACTTTTTATTAGTTATATTTTTATTATTATTTATTATTAATTTTTTATTTAATTTATCATTTCTAATAGAAATAATAATACATATTATAAAAAATTAGAATAATAAACAATGCACAAAAATTAAAATAATTATTTTAATACTCTTAGAATTCTTTTATTTAGTATTATTTTGGATGATAAAATTTTATTACTTATGACTCTATTGTTATATATGATGGCATGCAGATAGACCTCGAGGTGGAGGTCTGGTATGCTTATTGCAACCTTCGTGAAACGAGTCATGTAGTCTTTCAAGCTCTCATTTTGTCCCTGCTTGATTGTACAGAAAAAAAAACTACTAATTTATCTCTCTGCTCTTGTTACAGAAAGAAACCATGTCCAGCAACCAATTTATTTTGTTAGCAAGACTTTGCAACATGTCGAGCTCAATTATTCGAAGATAGAAAAGCTGGCATTGGCACTGGTATTCTCGACAAGAAGACTCCGACCTTATTTCCAGAGCCACATAATTCATGTCCGGACCGACCAACCATTACGTCAGGTATTGCACAAGCCAGAAATTGCAGGCCGATTAGTCAAATGGTCGGTGGAGCTATCTGAGTTCGACATCAGATATCAGAAATGAGGCCCGATCAAGTCACAATTCCTGGCCGATTTTATCGCCGAGCTCACAATCCCTACGGCGGACGACCACGCAATACAATGGACATTATATGTGGACGGTGCTTCAAACCCTCAAGGGTGTGGTGCTAGCATTCGGCTTGAAGGGGACGATGGTTTCATTATGGAGGACTCCCTCCACCTCTCCTTCAAGGCTAGCAACAATCAAACTAAATACGAGGCACTTATCGCAGGACTTCGACTATGCTTAGATCTCAATATATCAGTTATAAAGGTCTACTGTGACTCACTGTTGGTGGTACACCAGGTAACCGACCTTTTCCAGGTTAAGGATCCTTTACTCGCTAAATATTTCCTATTGGTAAAAGATTTAATATCCAAATTCACGAAGTTCAAAATACACCACATACCACGAGAACAGAACCAATGAGCTGACATTCTGTCTAAACTAGGCAGCTCGGAGTCGCAGAAATCAAATTTACATCGGTCAACTTTATCCACACCAAGTGTTACACTAACTGATGTTTTAAGTATGAATTAGGAACAGGATTGGCAAAGCTCTTTTGTCCACTATTTGAAAACAGGTGAAATACCATCAGATGTAGAAAATGCCAAAAAATTCAGACGACAAGAGTCATTCTTCACCTTGTTCAACGGCTCTTTATACAGGCGAGGATTCTCTCGCCCATTACTGAAATGCCTTTCAAAAAATGAAGCCGAGGTAGCACTCTCTGAAGCACATGAAGGAATCTGCAGAACCCATACCGGCGCACGAAGTTTAGCCTCGAAAGTCCTCCGTGCCGGATTCTTTTGGCCAACATTGCAATAAGATAGTTGCCACAAGGTTCGCAATTGTGAGAACTGTCAGAAACATGCACCAATAATGCACACCCCAGCGGAGCAACTCCACCTTTCGGATGTAAGTTGGCCCTTCAATCGTTGGGGGATTGACATCCTCGGTCCATTTCCAATGGCACCGGGACAGGTGAAATTTCTATTAGTTGCTATAAACTACTTTTCAAAATAGGTGGAAGCCCAACCACTATCCAGGATTACATCTCAACAGATGATCTCTTTTGTATGAAAAAACATCATATGCCATTTTAGCATTCCTCAGCATATTGTTACTGACAATGGTCGCCAGTTTGCCGACCAGAAATTTACCTCTTTTTTGTAGAACCTACAGGTCAAGCATCATTTCACGTCGGTCGAACATCCTCAAATAAACGGGCTGGCCAAAGCCGCGAATAAAGTAATCCTACATGCTCTGAAGAAAAAATTGCTCGACGCAAAAGGTTTGTAGGCCGAGCTTATACCAGAAGTTCTATGAGGATATAATACAATAGCTCAGTCCTCCATGAAGGAAACCCCTTTCCGGCTCGTCTACGGCTCTGAAGCCATGATACCATTGGAGGTTTCACAATCCTCCATCCGAACTCATGTGACCGAGCACAACGAATCTCGGCGTACCGACTTAGATCTTATCGAGGAAATCCGGGACATTCAACAATTCGTCAACGAGCAGCACAACACATAAAAGCCCGACGACACAATAAAACAGTCAAACACCGATCTTTTCAGAAAGGGGACTTAGTGCTAAGAAAAACAGAAAATGCTCGGAAACCACCATCACACGGAAAGCTTGCTGCAAACTGGGATGGATCCTACCGAGTTATGGAAGCCCTCGGCAACGGTGCATATCGCCTAGAATCTTTGAACGGTATAGCTTTACCTAACACATGGAACATTTCATCCTTAAAGCAATTCTATAGTTGAAAGTTAGGGACAGGCTTGTACTCTTTTTTCTACTACCAAGATTTTTTCCAAAAGGGTTTTGCTTGGAGAGGTTTTAACGAGGCTAGCCTACCTGCATCTTTGTAACCGAAGGTTTACCAATTAAATGTATGTGATTAGAAGTTTGTTTAAATTTTACAAATTAACTCTCTAACGACTTTATTATTTATCAATCCGATCTCAATTCACACAATAAGCACTTTCGCTTATACAAACTCCAACTTTCCCATGATCGGCAATCCATTCATCCAATTAGGACTTCCTTAAACAGAAATTCCTATCAATCAATCAAATGACTTCTTAATACCTCAAAACCAAAGAGGTAAAGGGATATTCTCTAAACAAACATCAACAAACAAGTTTATCAAAAACTAATCATTCTATCATCACAATCAAAATGTATTGCCTTTTCAGGCTGCAGTCACATAAAAACATCTTCAAAAGTTAAAAAAACCTCTCACAAACAGAGCATTACAAATTCCAAAAAAACAAATACACTTTCAGAAAATGTTAAACATTTTCCGTTTCATCCTCGGCAACACCATCATCTTCGACCATCTTCCCATCTTGGACGATCTTTTCAGGATCCATCTCAGACAAATCCATTTCAGGCGCCAGAAACTTCACTTGCAAGGACGCTCTTTCAAAATCCTCCACAAATGAGTCCAAAATTTCATTTTCATTTTTCTTTTCCATTTCTTTCCGTTGAGTAGTTACTTCAATCAGTCGAGTTTTCATACTTGCCAAATCAGCCTCCTTCTTCTTTAAATCCTCCACATCCTTCGAATACTTATCTTTCGTTTCTTTTAGCTATTTCTCAGTATCAGCCAATTTAGTCCGTAACTCAGCCACAGTAACTTTACTCTGCGACAATTCTTCCTTCAAAACAACGCACTCCTCTTTTCCCCTACTACATTCTTATGTTTTACCTCTTGGCTACGACCTAAACTTGTTAGTCGCAAACCAACAACCTATAAGCCATAATATATAAGCAAATTATATATATATATATATATATATATATATATATATATATATATATATATATATATATATATATATATATATATACACACACACACACACACACATTTAACTGCAAAAAAAAAAAAGTAAATAGAAGTCCGACCTTACCTGCATGTATTGCCCAATAGCAATTTCACAACCTCATTAGCCAGAGATACATCGGCCGAGGATTGACAAAACTCGTCCGCTACAGCCATGTAAGGATAATCCCTCCCCCACACCGACAAACCTTCCTGTGTTCGGACGATTCATGAAGTTTTTTCTGGTTCATCATAAAAGCCTGAATCTCCTCTAAGGGAACACCCTTATCCCTCTCACTAGAATCCTTAAACAAGTCCACCACATCGGATTTCCTTTTCTTAATTATCACTTTCCTCCGCCTCGGGGCAGGCTGACTAACCTCTCCAGCCACCGTAACTTTTTCACGATTTGACGAGGATACCTCCTTCTCCAAATTTTTATTTTTAACCCGATATGTAGAGTCTCTTGAAGATCGGGAGGGAATCAGGCATAGGGGTAATGTCCATATCAATAGTTGCTCCTGGATTAGCTGTCAACAAGACAAGTATGTAATCCCTCAACTCAGCATACTGCTCCCTCTCCGAACCCTCAATATTCTCCCTTGCCTTCTTCATTACCCTTTGTATTTTCTTGTAGTTGATGGTTACATTGAACTCTCTCCTAAACCATGCCTCAGCTTCAGATGTTTTAAAGTCCCTTTGGTCCCTCAACTTCTCCTCCAGCTGTTCAATAACCCACTTTCTATCAGCTGACTTGTTGGTGTGGCTTCATGCACAAACATGATGGTTGACAAACGTCTTAACTTGAAAACTCTTTGGTTCATTAGACCTGGAACAGTAGATAGTCCAAGGACAGTTGGCCTTACAACAAATTGCCTTACACTTCATTGGTTCCACTCGGCTAAACATGATACTCCTTCAAATTTGTATGTTGAACTTCCTAACAGCTCTTTTGAATTGATCCTTAGTTTCGAATTCCATCCCCAGCTCTAAGGTAGCGTTTGGTGCAGAGATAGAGACGGAAAGACTGAGACTGAGAGACAGAGACTAAGAGACAGGGATTGAAATAAATCTCAGTATTCTGTTTGGTGAAAAATGAGAGACATGAATTAAAACAAGAATGAAACTCTAATTTAATTTGCACAAAGAGTAAAATTGGAATTAATTAATTGAAATGAAAGTATTTTAGGTAAAAAATGTTATTAAAGTTTCAGTCTCCATCTTTAAAAACTTCAGTCCCCCTGTGTCCCTACTTTTTGGAGGTACTGAAATACTAAAATTTTAGAGACAGAGACAGAAATTTTAGTACTAGTCTCTGAACTAACAAACACAATACTGAGTCTCAGTCTCTCAGTCTCTGTCTCAGTACCTCAAAACAAATGCTACCTAAATGTACTGAGCCAAAAGCAGCATTCGGGTTCCCTTGAGGCCAAACAGTGCGCTCTGCCTCATACTCACTATCACAGTCTGACGAATAAGGGCTGTACATCTCTTCAGACTCATACTGATGGTAATCTGGATCAGAATCATCATCATCACTCTTAGATGACTCACTGGTTGCACGAGGGACAAATATTTTTGGAGCTTCACCTATGCCTCCTTGCATAAAGGTCTGTCCACTAGGAGTTGGCCTCTTGTAAGAATTTCTTTTGTTTCTTTATTTTGCTCTTGATTTCTGGGTAGGGACCTCATCTTGTTGAAGGTTGGGTTGTGATTGAGTTCCAAATTCAGAAGTTGTTGGTGGTCCAGTTTGAGTAGTTTGGGTTTGGGCCACAGGAGTTGTATGTTGGGCTTGGCCCACATGTGGTGTGTGTTGGGCTTGGGCCACATATGCTGGCTTAACTTGGGCTGTGGGTGACATTGTTTTGGGTTTGGGCTGTAGGTGAGATTGTTTTGCTGGTTTAGATTGTGTGGTTTTTTGTTGTCTTTCCCTTGGGTTGGTTCTCTTCATTGAAGATAATGAACTCTGGGATGACTTCTGGCCTAGTGTTGTTGTTAATTTTCTTGGCCTCAAAATTCTGGCTGGTTTTTTACTCTTTTGTGCCCTCTTCTTTATCCTCTCCCCAGGTGATTTCACACTCTCTACATTTACATTGGCTGGTTCTGTTTCAGGGGTAGGGACCTCTTCTGCATCTATGTCAACCACCTCAACCTCAGTTGGAATGTCTACTGTATGCTCCCAATACACATGTACCACCCTATCATCATTTCTAATTGCATCCTCATACATGTTCACCACATCCCTATCTAGCCTAAGTAGCTTAAGAGCAACACCACTTCCGGCATCAGGCTTTCCCCAGTAAAATTTCTTCCACTGAATATAACCCAAATCCTTGAACAACCCCTCCATGAAAAATAGGTTCAGCGTATCCACATTAACTCTAGGTATTAAAGACACTTGACCACCGATGTATACTGTAACCCCTTTAGAATTTCTCTCTAACCTCCCCGATAGTGATACACAAGTGTGATGTGAGTTGACATCTACGAAGAAAAACAAAACCTTCATAACCACAACTGAACCCAGAAAACCCTAATTTTTTTCGGACAACCATAAACTAGTTACTAAACAAACATCAAATAGCATGTTCGATCATAATAGGTACAATGGGAAGTTCAAAAGATGTTACCTTTAGATCGTTCTTGCCTCCAGTGCGTGATCATCGCTGTGGTGGTGTGGGTTGACTTCTTCGAGTACTCCTCCAACGATGAACTAACTCACCACTTCAGAGCAATGCCATTCCTTCTCTGCTAGGGCTCTCTAACACTCTCAACGTGCAAACTATGTTACCACCAACAAAACCTTGAAGTTCATAATTCGATAAAAGAGAACGACGCGTTTCAGGGTTAATTTTGCCTAATTAATCATTAAAATAAAATATTTTATCTGAGTTGGCACTAAATGGCCAGCTCACTAACTCTTAACGTGCCAGCAAGGATAAAATAGAGCCACCTGTCTACTCTCACTAACCACGCCAACACTAATGGCCGGAATGGTGATTCTGTCCGCCGGAGTGTATAATTGCTGTGCACACGTGACTCATTAAACGATTCAAGTGTATTACTATCCAGCGTATGAACTTTCATGTGTACTTTTGTCCCTTCTTCCTACTATTATAAATTGAATTGGGCTATTTCGATCTTCCATGACCAAAATCCTAGATTTTCAAAAACGAAGTATTATCTCTTCTACACTACTAAATTGAATTGACTTAATTTGATTTACATAGATTCAAACTTTTGAGTATAAATAAAATTTGTATGATTCGATTTATGTGCAGATTGAACTTAGCTTATTCAATTTACAAAAGTTCAAATAGGATAGACGTGTAATCAAACTCTAATAAAGAAAATATGTGTAATTTTATTTGAATTTCAATTTTTGTTAAGATAAATTATTCTTTATATTTCATATGCACATAATTTTTTTTAAAACACGATATCTTTTTGATGGATTTAGAATTTTGCCTCAAAGTTATTAAAATTTTTTAACAAAATTAAAATAAATTTCATAACAAAAAAAATCTTAAAAAAAAATACAATACTAAATATATTATTTTATCTTTATCAAATATCAATGTCTCATCTCATTTTATTATAAAATTAATATAATAAGAAATTATTAAATTAAAAGACTCTTCCCCCGAAAAAAGTATATAGTTCTATTCTAACTCAATTCAAAAATTAAATTATCGATATTATTTTTTCTTGAAGCATATGTAAATTCAATTGTATTACACATATAATAAAATAAAAGAAATCATATATAAGAATATATCTAACATTTTTTTATATAAAAAATAGATCTTACTTATTATTAAGTAAATGTAAAAAATATTTTTGTTCGATATTTATGTAACTGAAAAAATATTTAAAAAAAAACCCATAAAATGAAAAATAAAAAATTACTTTTTTCTAATTTTAATTTAAAATTACAATTCACTTCAATATCTTTTAAATTAGTAAACTTAGAAGAGCTCAAGCTGATATAGTATTTTTTTTAAAAATTAAAAACTTCATATTATATATTTTTGTTCATATCAACAAGTTATAACCTATTCTACCAACTACATCGGATAGGTTTATTGAATTTCAAAATAGAAAAGTATAGGTAGATAATGAAAATACTAAACAATGTGAATAATAGATATATCGGATGTTCATTTTACTGGGTGTGTGGATGATTATTCTAATATTAAATTTTAGGTGGATAATTTAGAGATATAGTATGTTTTTATTTTATTGATAGTTGTTTCAAAAAGCCATTGGTTACCTAGCATAACTCTTTCAAAATTTAGCATAAATTGTCTTGTTTGGTCAAAGGAATTAGGTGTGTATTTTCATTATTCATGGTCTACTTTTCTTTCTTCATTTCCTTTGTTTCACAAAATAGAGGGTTAAAAGCCCAAGGAAGAAATAAGAAAAAAATAGGAAAAGAAGCAAGAAAAAAAAAAGAGTACTCAGAGAAGTCATGGTCACTGGTTCTTCTCCCCTTTCAACAATGGTATGCATCCCTCTTCTTTTTTCTTCTTCTTTTTCTTTCGATCGTAGTTTTTTCTTAATTTCAAATTTTTATTTAAACCTTTTTGGTTTAGGTCATTCATCCTCTTCAAGGCGAATCGGCAACACCTTGTTCTCTTCGGGCGATGCTGCTCATCGCGACCGCTCTTTCACATCGTGCGTCTTCGATCACCCACCAGTGCATCGCTACCTATTTATTGCAGTCACCGATGCCACTCCATCTCGTTCTCGGCAGAGAGCCTGTGGCTTCATCCAGGACCTCCATCGATGAAATTTAAGATGGCTTCGACATGGATGACGCTAGGTCTACCTTCGTCCGAGATACAAATTTTTATTTTCTGAAATTTCTGGTCGTTTATTTTTAATTTCTTAAAATTTTATCAAATCTTTGGTTCTACATTATTATAAGGTCATGCATAATTGTCTTTAATCACTACTTTTTTTCAGGTTTGTTATTCTGTTTTATTCTTAATCTATTCTTCTTTGGTCTAATTTGTATTTATATAGTCGATAATAATTTATTCTGATAAAAGTTATTTGATCATTTTTTGGATTATATTTATGGGAATTTGTTATCTAAAAACTAGTGATCATGTTTTTATGTTAAAAGATAAAACTTTTTTTGGTTAGAAAAATTGGTATATTGTCATTCTGGATATGCATAAATGTGTATGTATCAGAAATATTAATTTTCACCATTTTTTTAACTATTTTTCATTTTCAGCATGTGTTTCCTTCTCTAAGATGAAGATAAACTTTTTAAAATGTGTGAATTAATATCTTTGATTTTTGCTAGCAAACATAATATTTTATGACATTGAAGGGTCCTTTTCTTATGTTAGAAAGATTGGTTTTTAGTGGAAATGAAATAGTTCAGCACAGTTTTATTTGTCTTTTTTTTTTCTTTTGATCGTCCGACTAAGTATTTTTATAAAAAGAATTCACCAGGTACTTATAACCTTTTTTGTTTCTGATTGACCAAAGGTAAGGAAGGAAACTCTTAAGTCCCAGAATCTATAGTGGTAACTGGCACATGGTTCCTCCCAAGAGAGATTTTTAAGATTGGAGCTTTTGAGATTAACTAGAGTAAGATTTATTTGGAATTCAACCTAGTCCGACTGAGCTAACTCCTATTAGGTGGTACTTGTGATCTACAATAAACTTTAGAATTAAGGTATTTAATCTTAATTTTTATTTTATTTTGTGTGGGAATAGAACAAAAATTTTTGAAGCAATTTTTGTGTGTGCCTTTAAAGCCTTGATCTAATTAACAAAAATATTTTTTCTTTGTTTACTATTTATTTGTTTTAGTAAATGAAATTCAAACAAACTAATTATATTTACTTTGACCTAATTGAATTGGTTGATTTAAAATAGGAAGGTTTGATTTGTTGCTTAACTTAAGATGCATGCAGTTACACATGTGTTGTGTTTTTTTAAAAAAATTCACTGGTTTTATTATTCAAAATAAAGGACGGACAATCTCTTAGTCTATCCTGATTCAAAGAAAATACCTGCTGCTATCATTTGTCACTATTATTATGTCATGTTTAGTTGTTTACTGTTGTTCTGTTACAGAATAATGATGACATATTATAGCACTTGCACTCTATATCTGAATCATATGTTTTACCAACTTCATAGGTCAGCTTTATTAGGCTTCTTTAGTATATCTTTATTAGCTTCATTATGTCATTGATATTCTCTTTTGTATTTACAAGAATGTGAGTCACAATTCACTACTTAGATTTTGTTTCATAGGTTTGTCAATTATAGTGTAGAAGGTTAGAACAAGTGAGGTAGCTAGTTTTTTTCTATAGATACATGTTAGAGTAGTTGAAGTAGTTAGGTAACCTTGAAAATTGTGCATCTAATATTATTGGTTAAGTACATTGTTTATTGAAATTTATTATTGTCATATTCTTAGGTTCTATATTATAGGGTGTCACGATATCTCATAGGATTTGAGGATAGTTGAGGTAGTTAGTACTTTTTTGTAGATGTGCAATTATATTTCTCACATCAGCCTATGTTTATTTTGGTTATAATCTTTCTCTTTTACAGAATTGAAAAAAGTTTGCATGTGAGTCACAGGGAGTAGGTGATGTACATATTTTAACTTGTGGTTCACTCTTCTTTCTCATTCTCATTCAAATATCTTCTTTTCTGGTTCTTTTAATGATTTGCATTTCTGAATTCTGGTTTTTTTTTATGTTGAGTTTTTTCATAGGTGTTTAGAATTTAAGTTAGAACTTTTATCTCAATTCATGTCTTTTATTTCTTATTTTTGTGGCATTCAAAAAAATAGCTATCAATGACAAAATCTTTAAAGTCGTGTAATATTGGATACTAGATTCTTTTTTGTTTTTACTTGGTTGTATCGAATTCGTTTGAAATTTCTTTTGATTAAATTGGTATTAGTTATTAAACCATCCTTCGAAAGCCATGATTCAAGAATGATTGAATATGGTTTGATGTTTTTTAGGTTATTCTTTCTTGCTCATTCTGTTGTTTGGCTACTTGAATTTTTAATGTATTAGCTGAAGAAAGGTTTTGTTAACTAATACTAACAATTAACATACAATTGAAGAAAGAATAGTGTAACTTAAATTTTTTTATCTTTAATAAAATCATTTAATCTCGTGTATTTGTAGTGTATATTTGATACTTTTAAAGTTTACTTTAATTTATTAAATTTTAATGATAAAAATTTTAACAAGAATAAAAAAGAAGACAAAATTTGTAAATGAAATACTTAATTTTTAATGTGTGATAATGAACGTGAATTTTCGGAAGTATGAGTTTGTTGAATCTTGCAATACAAATTGATTGAAATTGGATCTGTGTTAAAAATTAGGATTTTGTGAATAGTTCCTATATAAGATTGCGCGTGAGGATAGAAATAAGCAATCAAGAAACCTTTGATCTTAATATAAGCCCATTCATCTGTGCAACAAGTTTGATTCTCTGGTTGTAATCTTTATTAAGTTGTTATGAATTATGATGAAAAATTTTGGTATCGTCTTTAGATTTATTTTTCTTTCATGTGTGAATAATGATGACGGACCCAATGTATATATCCATTTTTTTTCTAGTTTGGTTCTATGGGGTGATTGACGTCCTACTACAAATGAGAGAAAGGTTGATTTTCAAAAGACGTGTTTCCTATCTAAACTTGTTTGAACAGTTTATCTCCGATAACTTTCATCTCTTGAGTAATTAACAAATGTTGTTGTTTGTATACATTAAAAAGAAATATTGGTGTTGCCATTTGTCAGTATAATTTTGTGTTCTCCATTAATCGATACTTATTTTGATTCACTTGAATTTTAAAATTAGATCCATGAACAAGATGTGTAATATAATTTTTACAGTTTTCTCTTTTGATGTCCCTAATTGTTTGCTGCTTCGTCATTACAGCTATTGATTTCGAAATAACACTTCCTTGTTTATAAAAAGGCATTAGTGGAAGAAGATTTGCTTCACAATTAAACAATGCATCAAATTTTCTATAAATATGTTCTTTTGTATGTTCAAGTTGAAAACATTATTAATATGCAAGTGGATGAAAGAAAAAAAAATGTTGGATTGTTAAATATGCATCTAAAAAAAGTGATATATACATAATTGGTTGGTTTTTCATTGTATGAAGTCCTGAGTTTTGATTTTGTGTTCTTTGTATTGACCTTTCAGGCATATGAACGAATGAGCTTTGATTTTGTGTTCTTTATTCTACAATGAATGTTATCAAATTTTTCTTACATTACTAAAAAACTGAAAAACTATCTTTTGAATTGCAGTTGTTTTGTGGAGAGAGAGAGACTAATCTAATTAGATCACTTATGTGATAGAATTTTTCTACTATTCAGCTATGCTTCAACTCTCAAAATTCTTATTTTAGAAAAATAATATGATAGAAGAAGCTATTCAACCAATATCTTTAAGTGATTATGCAAATACAATCTAACTGGTGATATAAAATGGAGTATAAATTTAAATATTATTGATTGCTTTGGTGATATAATTTATAATTTATATATTTTAACTTTAAAAATTGAGTAGTAAGAGATAATCTATATTTATGTCTATTACTATATTTATGTTTTTTTATATTATATTTGTATTTTTCTTTATCTTTTTATAATTATATTCTCATGCAACAAATCGTATTTCAGGTTTTATATATATTATTACTTGATATTATGCAGCATGACTAAGATTTTTTTAAATTAATTTTATCTTTTTGAGATCTAAACAATAATTATAGAACCATTTTTCTTTTTCGCCTTTTATCCCTGTTTGTTACTGTCTAAAGACATTTTGTTGATTTAGTGATGGTTCTCATATTTCTTTAGAAAAAAAAATTGTTTCCTTCATCTAAATTTTTAATCTATGGGTAATATTGTTTCAAGCTCAAGTGATTCCGTGACTAGAAGTGTCTCCAATTTTTGTTTTCAAATCAAGTCATTTAGCATACACGTAGTTTCTATAGTTTGAGAATTTGAGTGATTTTTTGTTCAACTTTTTTGAAACTATTAATGTAAGTTAATTATATATGTGTTAACTTATCTATTTCTAAAACAATACAGATTTCTGTTAATAACCCAACAAGTGACATTACATGTTTGAGGAATCCACAATACAAGGTGATTTCTATAAAATTGTATAATCAATGAAGTATATGAGTAGATATTGATACTATAGATTATTGTTCAGTTCTTTTTTTATTTTATTTAGGATATTATTAATCAGAGTGCCAAATGTTCACATAGTCCAAGTGTTAAATATGGTAGTGGTCTGTCTACTAGAGATGAGCAATAACTTGCTATTCTAAAAGATTCGAATCATAATTTTCATGAACATATGGACGAATGTGATGCTTGATGTTTAGTTTTTAGGTTTAATAGCTACAATATAATTTTTATTTTGTAAACAGTGTGTGAAAAGAAAATATTTAATTAATAGTTATTGAAAAAGAATTGAATGGTCTTTAATAGTTAATGAGAATATTCAGATAAAATTGTGTTATTGGGGATAAATAATTTATTATGCAAGCATATTAAAAAATTTACTGATTTTATTACAAAAGTTTTTAATTAAATTGTTATATTATTTAAATATTAAATTATATTATTTTTCCCTTTTCACTCCAAATATGTTTAATCATCTTATATTTATATTGTAAATTTATGACAATGTTCACAAGTGAATAATCATTATTATCAATTGTAACATTAAATTGGATTTTTTTGTATTTGATTAGAATCCAAGAATTAAAAGTAAAATTAACTTAAAGGAATCTATTTAAAACCGAGCGAATACATGGGTTACCTACTAATATTCTAAAAGAGTAAAAATGACAAAAGTAATCTAATTCTAATATATTTTTACTACTATAAACTTTTTTTTGTTCTTTTTTGGTAAAAATCTTTCATCTTTAGGGTTATATTTTTCCATCTAACTTTATTAACAAAGAATTCCTTCATTACAAGCCCATATGATTATGGAGATCCAAAGGTATGCTAACTTGACACGTACATCAACAACATAGGGTATTAGATGACAGGGACTTAGAATTAGGGGTGAAAACATGTCAGGCTTTGATCTTAAAAAATCTGGTCTGTCATGTAGTTAATTAGAGTTTGACCTACTATAAACTTTTTTTATATATATTAGATCTGTCATGTTATTTAATATGATTTTATCTTAAACTTGTTAAAATGTTTGATATTTATAAATAAAAATATTATTTAAAAAATATTTTTAATAAAATTATTTATATACAATATATCATATTTAATATTCATAAAATTTTTTAAAACTTTTAAAATATTTAAAATATACAAAATTATTTATAATAAAATATAATAAACTTAAAATATTTCATAATTTTATTAATAATAAAAAAATTATTTATATATTTAATTATCTCCTACTCTGAATGGAGCCCCCACCCCCAGCCTCATCTCTTTTCTCTCTGGACACTCCACCGCCTCACCTCACTGCGTCACTCTCTCATCTCTCCCCTCACCTCATCAGTTGTCACTCTCAGTCTTTCACAGCTCACCTCATCACTTTCTCTCTCTCTTGGTCTCGCTCTCGGTCTCACACTTATAAGCTCGTGGTCGCAGTCTCGTACCCCTGCTTCGCTTTGTCGGCAACAGAAGCAGACGGAACCAGTCAAGCAGCATCTACTCCGTCGGGTGGTGGTGATGGTCATCGTCTTCTTGTTTGGTCGCGTCTCGGAACCAGTCAATCAGGTGAGCTCCCTTCGAATTTTCGACCCTGTTCTTTCACGGATTCATTGTCAATTTTGAATAAATTAGAATTGTTGTTGAACCTGAGCAAATTTTAACTAGAATTCTATAAATATTTATTTAGAGGCCACAATCCCATTTACATCTCATCCAATCTCATCTTCTCTCAATTCGACATAACTCCAGTTCTCCTTCATCAAGGTTAAAAGTTCTCTAAAATTCTATTGCCCACAAATGGTGAATGGTATCACGCACGAGCCTTCTCCTTCCATGCTCGTCGGCCTGTTTAACGCCTTACTTCCACGGCGCCAAGCCTACCTCAAGGCTTTCTCTACCGAAAAAATTGTTCGGACGCATGGGCTCTTGTTAGAACTCACCTCCAATGTGAACCCCATTGTTACCGAACTCACTATCATTACCGGCCAGCAGAGGAAACACTCTAGTTCGATAATGTAAGCTTTTCTGTGAAATATGTGTTGAATGCAAAAATGCCAGTGATTTTGTTGATACGTTAAGGCTGTTTGTCATGATTGATGAAAATAATATATATATATATATATATATATATATATATATATATATATATATATATATATATATTGTGTGTCTCAACCTGAATGATGTGGCCGCCAAATTTTTGTTTTAATAGAAAGGTGTCTGTTTATACCTCTTAATAGAAAGAGAGATTCTGCATTTTGACAGTGTGATGGTTTTCATCCTCACAGATTGGTGGTGATAGGTTGGACTCAACGAGAACTGTAGGTAATACAAGAGAAAGAGGGTTGAATGAATGGCAGCAAAAGAAATTTTCTAGTGATGGTTGGAACATATTTCAAACTTCCAAGACTTATAATCTCAATGATGAACAACAACGTCAAAGTTCAAGAGCTCTTATTGAGGCATATGGTTGTAACAAAGGCTGTGAAATTCCTAGTACTGAGCAACCTGGTAGAAATGGTTTAGGGAGCAAGTTTCCATTGGCATCATGGCAGGACACTGAAGAAGAGGAGTTTGATTGGAAAGATATGAATCCAGGATTAGTAGACTGTAGTAGAAACAATAGTTCTATGCAATCAAGTGTTAGATTCTCCAGAAAAAGGAAGTTATCTAATGATCTATCTAATTCTTCACATTATCCCTTTAATATGGGGGCTGCTCCCTCTGCTGTCAATGCTCATGCTACCGTCTTTCCGGCTTGAATCCAGCATTTCCATTGCAAAAATATCCTAGGAGTCTGTTTGAATCAATAAACATTAATAATAACACCAATGTGGGTCATGGTCCAAATAGAACTCTGTTTATACATGACCAGTTGCCTAATCAACTTGGACCAATTCCTCTAACCTGCAAAATCAAGGACAAGCTCCTCAACAACAATTTCTTCCACCTCAAGTTCCATCTCAAACCATTATCTGATATGCAGGGCCAAAGTTTACATTTACATGGGAGAACCTTGCCACCTTTACATTCAAGCCTCCCAACTGCTCCATCACAAATGATGTCTCATCCCCATGTTGATGCTTCGATGACAAGTAAACCACCACCTGCATATCTTAATTTGATTAGTTCACTAGTGAACCACGGTGTGATCTCGGTAACTAATCCACCCACCAATCCACCCACCAGACTGGTAACTATACTTTCATTAGTTTTTCTCCCTTTCTAGTTTGTTGATTTGAGATAGTTATTTAAATGAACTTATGTTTTAGGATTTCATTGGGACAGAGTTCGATCTAGATATCTTGAAGGTTCGTCATGAAGGTGTAATCAGTGCCTTATAAGGTGATCTTCCTAGATAATGCACGAGCTGCGGTCTCCGATTCAGAAGGCAAGATGAGCACAGTAAACATATGGATTGTCACGTAACTAGGAACCGAATGTCGAAAAGCCGGAAGCATAAGGGGTTTCAAAAGTGGTTTGCAAGTGAAACCATGTGGTTAAGTGGTGCAGAGGCTTCGGAAAAGGAATTGATTCCAGGGTCATTGGCTCCCGAGGATACAAAGAAAATGAAAGATGGGGAAGAGTTAGGCGTTCCTGCTGAAGAGGATCAGAGTCGATGTGCACTATGTGGAGAGGGCTTCGATGAGTTTTACAGGCACGAAATGGATGAGTGGATGTATAGAGGATCCACATACCTTAAGGCACCCATGGGAACAACTTTGGGCACCCTGGACAGACATCAACTAAGGCCCATTGTTCATTCCAAATGCAGATCTGACTCTGACTCTACTATGCCCTCAACCAACAGGTATTTGCTTTTTATATACGATCTTAGTTACATTATATTAGCTTACTACTACTATTATTTACTCTTCTTCTTTGTTTTCTTTGTGTTTGCAGGGAACCTACCAAGAGAATAGTAAGTGAAAAAGAATGCGGGTCGACCAAACATCCGTTTTGTGCACCCTTAATTAGGACTTACTAATACTTTTTAGGGTAGAGTTGAATCATATATAGCTATAGTTATGCTAGTAGTGTTCCCAATTTCTTGTCGTCAAATACTGTTAGTTGCTATTGTTAGTGCTTTATTATTGTTCCGGTGGGAATCTTTGCAGTAGATTTTATTTATCAACAAAATCACATTGCATTACTGTATCAATAAGCACGTTTAATTCATTGAATTCAATAAAACTCTGCGTTCCGACAATTTTTATTAGTTTTTCTGTTCATTTCGTTTTCAATTGCTACTTCTCAATTTGTATTTTTTTCGTTATCTATTATCCCAATTTATAAAAAATCATGATTTAGTTTAATAGGTATATATAAAAAATAAAAAATATAGAAAAACATAGACATTCAATAAAGTAAAAACATATGTATTGCTATATAAGAAAATGTTTTGGTTTAGTAGCTTACCCATTCAAAAGTCTTGTTCGTTCTTATTAGGGAAAGCATTTGATTGGATAAGTATAAAGGCCGGTTAGTGTATATCAATTAAATTCTACTTAGATATTACAAGTTTAAATAAATTTTAGGGCTTGTGAATTGACCAGATTTAATTTACCACCATTTGATTTTTTAAAAAAAAATAACATAATTACTTGACTAATAGGAAAAAGTTTTCTATATCCTCCTTTTATACGCTTCCTATTTTTTTTATTTTGTAGTATAACTTTTTTGATTAATAGGAAGGCTGATTTTTTTATATGATTTAGTGGTGTAAGTCATGTTGGATTATGATCATTAGGGGTGAATTACACTGTTATGACGACGTTATTTTTTAAAATTTGGGGGGAAGAAATCGGACCCACTGATTTCGAGCAGATAGAAGGAGGAACACAAATCAGACCCACCGATTTGTACGAGGGAAAAAGTTTGTTTGCATGAAATCGGACCCACCAATTTTTGGTTGTCTAACTTTCTAAAACGAAAAGTGCAGTAATCGGACCTACTAATTTCTGTTGTTGAAATTTTTTTTTAATCCGAGGGTGCACCGGTCGGACCCAACGATTTGTGATGCGCACAAAATTCGATTTGGTAACACACGGTCGGTCCGTCCGATTTGCCTGTAAATGCATACATAAAATGCAAAAATATCACAGAAGTCCCATTTTTTCATTGTCGGTCTCAGCTATTCTTCCTCCTCTTCTCTCATTCTTCCTTCTCCTTCATTGTTGTAGAATAAATTTCAGTGACATTGAGAATAGTCAGGTACGTATACTGTTATGGATGATAGAGTTGTGTTGAAGATTTATTGTTACGGGCAGATTTTATTGCAAACATATGAGGGAGTTCAATTTGTGTGTGAAAATCCATTAGATGTTGTTATTCCGTTCACATTGTCATTTGAGGAATTGAAAGGGGATGATTTGTGAGAAGATAGATTCTCGAAGATCTAGGAAAGTATCGTGTATTTTGTACAACTATCCTTTACCTGTGTTTGGTGAGTTCGTTCAATTTCAGACTAAGTACGTGACGGATGAAGCGAGTATGCATAAAATGTTTTTAATGTATATGGAAAATCGCCACCGAATGTCGTGTATCGAGTTATATATTGAGTTTGAGCAATCTGAAGCAAACCGTAACATTGAATTGGAATATTATAATAGTGAAAGCGAAGATGAATTTGAAAGTAACTATGAGATCGTTGGTCCAGGTGAAGACGAAGATGAAACTAGCGTCGCCATGAACGCAGATGTCTATTATAACTAATTCCCAGCATAATTGCATTTCAAACATATACAATAAATCTATTATACAAAAATCATTCAATCATATTTATTACCTTATAAAAAAAAATAATTAACCTTAACTAACTAACCAGAATAATTTCACCGACTGATAAATTATTTATTCGTAGCATAAATATTTTTTTCTTTCAACCTCTATTATTATTATTATTATTATTATTATTATTATTATTATTGTTATTATTATTCATAAAACAGCATACTAATTTTATTATTATTATTATTATTATTATTATTATTATTATTATTATTATTATTATTATTATCATAATTATTATTATTATTATTATTCATATTATTATTTATAACACAGCATACTAATTTCCTAATCTAACTTTAGTTATTACTAATTTATTGTCTAAATTTTACTGAATTAAAATTCAATTATTAATTATAAATCATCATAAATAAAATAATTTATTAAATTTTTATTATTAATCATAATAATTTATTAAACTCAACTACTAATATTAATAATAATAACAACAATAATATATCAATATCTACTCTAATCTAATATGTACAGATCACATTCTTTTTCTTCTTTCTTTCATTCATTCTTTATATTCATTACATTTATTCATTCTTTTATTTTATTTTAACTAATAATCGTAAAAAAATTCAACTCCATAGTAAACTAACCATATCAGACATACATACTCACATGATTAATTCCTCTTTTAATTTCTTTTTCTAACCACCTAACAATAAAATCATACACACATATATGATTAATCTCTACTTAGTGCCATTATAATAATATTACAAATAAAATCTAATATTATCACTATTATTATTATTAAATCAGATTATTAAAAAATAAAAACTTACATAATTTGGATGCCCAAGATAATTAACAATATGAAACTCTGGTTGATTTACTTCTTTAATTTTTCGTCTTCTTAGTATTTTCTTTAAATTTTTTTAAAGGTTTGTTGTGGTCCAACAATGGTGAAGAATGAGTAAAGTGGTGGGATTGGGAGCATGAAGAGAGAGATACGAGAGTAAAAGAGATACTCGTGAGGTGGGGTCAATATCTACTTTAGAGATAAAGTCACGAGCCAACTAAAGAGCCCAACTGCATGCGTGATGCGTGGACAGGGATCTCAAATCGGACCCATTAATTTATACACCTTTTACATCCTAAAATCGGTCCGTCCGATTTTTCCTACACAGTCGTCACATTTTGATAAAACACCCTAAACCCCATATCAATGCTATACTCCATCAACCTCTCCATATCAAAATTAAAAAACTCTAACAGGAACATCCATATTATTATTCTTCTATTATATATGTGATACCTAAAAAAAGTTACAGAAATAATGTGGATGTGAGGTGCGGATAATTTAAGTACTTTTTTATGTTTTAAGTGTTTTTTTGGCATCATTATTTTAATAAATTTTTTTAATAAAAAATATCTGTTTTTTATTTTTTAATATGTTTAACAAATTTTTAATAATAAAAGTAAAAATATTATAAAAATAAAAAAAAACATTTTTTTAAAGCGGTAATTTACATCTTTTTTTTAACAGATATTTTTTCTTTAAAAAAAGATGTTTTTGAATGAGTGCTTGTTTGAGCGCTATTATTTTGATAAAAAAAGATTTTTTTAATAAAAAAATTTTATTTTTTAATGTGTTTGATAAATTTCTAGTAGTAAAAATAAAAGCACTAGAAAAATAAAAAAAATTTTTAGAAGCTGTAATTTATATTTTTTTTAAAAAATATTTTTTCTTAAAAAAAGATTTTTCATGTAATAAATAAATAAAAAAATACTTTTATATCGTTATACTCAAACATAATTGATAAATAAAAAGATTTTTTGTATGAAATATCCAAATATAAAATTACTTTTATTTTTTATAAAATCTTTTAAAAACAGATAACTCAAAAAAAATATTTTAATAGTTCACCCAAACACGCCTTAAATTATCTTTGGAACATAAAAATGAAGTTATGGAATTACTACATTATAATTAGCTCGTTGAAGTTTATTGCTCATATATCATATTTTTCAAAGACTTAATGTTTATCAAAGATGTGTTTGCATATTGTATGAGGCTGTTGAAAAGTTGTGCTTAAGGAGACAACATATATACGATTTCAATTCATATGGGGGAAAGAAATTATTAAAGCAACTATACTTATACTATACTATACAACTTGGCCAAAATGGCTAAGTGAGGATGGACTATACACGGATTGGTACAAACAAAATAATAATGAATTAATTATTCCTATTTGTCTAATCCTCCATCCCGCCAAACCCCCCCCCCCCCCCCCCTTTCCCTCCCTCTCTGATCTCCTCCCTTTGTGAGCTTAAAATTTTCCATGAAATAATTTGCGATCAAAGACTACAGCTGCATCCTTATCTCCACAACCACTGCAGTTTACAACGACCTTGCTGCCGTCACATAAAGTAGGGACCAGATTATCTAAGATAGCCAATGCATGAGCAGCCTCCAATGATGGAAATATGCCTTCCAATTTGCATAATCTTTCATAAGCTGCCAAACATCATCAATTAATTAGTAAAAAGTAAAATCCTTCAAGAGTTTAAGCATTAATTAATTTCTGTGTGTTCAACAAGCATAATAAAGGTGAAATGTGCCTTACCATCAAGAGCTTCTTGATCAGTTGCAACGCAGAATTCGGCGCGTCCGGTTTCTTTTAGGTAACTCAACTCAGGACTAACTCCTGGATACTCCATCCTGCAAATTGAAGCAACGAACCAATTACTTTGAGGTTAAAACTTAAAAATAAAGAGCATGTAGTAACTAAGTAATTAGGAGTTAATGATAATAATTTAATAAGATCGATAAATACGGACCCAGGGGCAATGGAGTGTGGTCCAATAATTTGTCCATCCTGATCCTGCAAGAGGTAGCTGAGGGCTCCATGGTACACACCCACTTCACCAGTGGCGAGTGTGGAAGAGTGTCTCCCACTCTCCAAGCCGCACCCACCGGCCTCAACACCAATGAGCCTCACATCCTTGTCTTGTAAGAACTCATGGAACAAACCAAGAGCGTTAGATCCAGTCCCCACGCACGCTACCAGCACGTCTGGTTTCCCTCCCCATTTCTCCAACGCTTGCTTCCTCGTTTCTCTCCCTATCACTGACTGAAACTCACGCACCATCGTCGGGCACGGGTGCGGCCCAACTGCCGAACCCGTCAAGTGGTAACTGTTTTCCATTTCTCCCACCCAACACCGAAATGCCTCCGATGCTGCGTCCTTGAAGCTTCCATTAACCCCTTCTACCTTAGCACCTAACAGTTTCATCAACTGCACGTTAGAACTTTCCTTCTCCATTTCTTTGGCGGCCATGAACACTGTGCATTCCAAACCAAGCTTAGCGCAGGCTGCGGCGGTTGCGATGCCGTGTTGTCCAGCTGCGGTGGCCGTCACGACGCTCTTTCTACCCATGCGTTTGGCAATCATGGCCTGTGCAAGAGCGTTGTTCATCTTGTGGGAGCCACCGTGGTTGAGATCTTCTCTCTTGAGGTATATGTCAGGGCCTTTTCCATTGTTGTTCATCTTGTAGTACTCCGATAACCGCCGCGCGTAATACAGTGGCGTCTCTCTCCCTGCAAAGTCTTTTAATGACTCTGCTAGCTCTGCCTGCATTCCACAATAACAACGAAACCAAACGTAACTTATTAATTGCCGGATTTGATTATATTTTATTGTTGTTCATGCATAATGCATGTGAAGCTTATTAGCTTGACGTGAATTTTCTAACCTTAAAAGATTCATCATGTAGGGCCTTGTTGAACTCAGCTTCAAGCTGGCTCAAACAAACTACAAGTGTCTCAGGTACAAACTTGCCTCCAAACCTACCAAATTTACCAGAGTTAATGATGGGGGCATCAGTATTATTATTCCTCTCTTGCAGCTCCTTTTCTAATAAGGGTTTCATAGTAGGCACATAAGTTTTGGCCAACTTGGTAGGGAGGTTAGTCTTATAAAAGGTGTCTTGATGATCATCAGTGGCAACCATCAAACAGGAGCTCACTTTATTGGGTGCTCCCTGCTGCCTGTAATGGTTGCTGCTGCTAGCAAATGCCCCTAACTGCAATTTGCATGTCATCATTTTTAATTTGAATGAGAATGAAATTGATGGCTTAGAGAGTATATATAGATGAGAGTGGTTGCTTATGTTAGTTTGTAAAAAGTGATAAACTCCTGCTTTCCCTATGGCCGCTTTTATAGCTACAATTTGCCACGCACTTGACTTTTCAACCGAGTAGAAGCCTATAGCTACAGTTTGCCGCGCACTTGACCTCACAACCGAGTAAAAGCCAAGTTTAGGTATGGTACGCTATTGGCTAACTGAATATGAGTTGGAACTTCGAAGTGTTACTACACATAAAGAAGCCCTATGACTAATTCTCACTCTGAGAACATTTTTTTTTTTTCGATCAATATAACTAATCATCTATCAGATTAGATTTAAAGAACACAAAGTATTTAGAAATCAATAAAAAATCAATTTAAAATAATCTAAAATTATTCTATTTTACATTATTTAGTTTTTGTTTATTTATTTTATATTTGTTAATTATTGTTAAAATAATGAAACAAAATTAATATAACAAATATATAAATATATTTAAGAAAAATATTAAAAAACTAATATTTTTTATTAATACTAACCAACATTTTTTATTAATATTTTATTTTTATACCATTAGAATTTAAGATTATGTTTAAAATTTAAAATTAATATTTAAAGATTTAGAATATAAAATATTAATTAAATATTAGTTAAAAATAATAAATTCGGTTTAGTATATTGCGTTGTTCTATATATAGTTATCAATATTAAGTTAACAACGAATTTTTCGTTATCGGAAAACAAAATTTGCCTAACTAATAGATGCGGAGTATTCTATGGTAACCCCAATTGAGAATTTGAGATCACTACAGGCGTTAACAGGTAAATGCGTATGTACTTGTGGCATTTGTTTGTCTTTTCTTAGACTTGTATTCTTTTTCACTTTAATTCGATGTTGAGCTAAAGAGAAATGTTAGTTGTTTTTTAGCTTTTAATTTTTAATTATTTTTTTTAAATTTATTATTATTTAATTAATTTAAATATTTACTTTCACATATTAATTGATCAAAAAATAAAAAAATTACTTGATTTTTTTTTAAAAATACCTAATTTCACTTCTAACTAAATAATCTATAAATGAGTAGTATAATGCTTTCCTTCAACATTTTAAATGTGCTTCATTAGAAGTAGATATTACATATTTATCAATACAACAAGGTAATTAACAAAATTTAGTTTTTAATTTTATTCAGTTAACGATAATTAATATTCATTTAAATAAATGCACAAAATATATATTTATATTTAATATCTTATATTTTCGTTCTCTGTCCAGCATTCAAAATACAAAATTAATTTCCTTAAAAATGAGTGCATTTGAATTTAGAGCAAAATATAACTTAAAACAAAAATAAGAAACCCTGAACTATAAATTTAAACCTTGATAAAAATATTTTAAAAAAGTATGAACGACAAAAACAATTTCAACAAAATTTAAAAGATCCTCCAACAGGCACTTAAGATCTCCATTACTTATGCAGTCAGCCAGTAGAATTCATTCGAGAGCCACGGCTGCGTTTCCCTCCGATGCATGTAAGCGATTGGATTTGTCTGCCACATGGGAAAAAGTGCATTCTGTTGAGAGTAATTTTCAGAAACGAGAAAAGACTGAACTGGAGGAAGGATATGTGTATTATTGAGTGTGTTCAAGTTGTATAGAACAATATAATATAGAAGGGTATTTATAGGTGCTATGAGAATCGTAATAATAAAGACATAATATCCTATAATAAATATCCAAATATGCTAATTGATCCTAATTATATTCTAACATCCCCCCTCAAACTCAAGTGACAACTTGAGTTTGAAACTTATTTAAAATAACGAAATAAAGAGAAACAAACTGCATAAATTGAGAAAACGGGTGCAGACGAACTGCCGGAAAAAAAGCGCAGATGGAACTGCCGCTTGTCTGAAGGAAGCGCAGACGGAACTGTCGCTAGTCTGAAGGAAGCGCAGATGGAACTGCCGCTTGTCTGAAGGAAGCGCAGATGAAACTGCCGCTATCTGAGGAAAACGCAGACGAAACTGCCGGAAAGAAACACAGACGAAACTGCCACAAGAAAACACAGACGAAACTGCCACGAGAGAAGGCAGACGGAACTGCCACGAGAAAAAACTGCCATGAGAGAACGCAGACGGAACTGCCACGAGAGAAGGCAGACGGAACTGCCACGAGAGAATGCAGACGGAACTGCCACGAGAGAACGATGGAAAAAAAACTCGGTGATTTCACCGCAAGGAAAATAACTTATCCTCTTCAAGGAGGATACCATGGCTCTGATACCATGTTAGAAACAAGAGACTGAACTGGAGGAAGGATATGTGTATTATTGAGTGTGTTCAAGTTGTATGGAACAATACAATATAGAAGGGTATTTATAGGTGCTATGAGAATCGTAATAATAAAGACATAATATCCTATAATAAATATCCAAATATGCTAATTGATCCTAATTGATCCTAATTATATTCTAACATCATGAAAATAACAAATTAGCGGTGTTTACTATATATGTAAAATGAAGAATTTTAATTGGAATTGAACAAGAAGCGAGGGTTCTCTGATCGTAGTGTTTATAATGTATAAATGTAGGGAATTGGATTAAAAAAATAGGGCTACGCTTAACTGTAATGGAAAATTATGAGTCATGGGTAAAGTCACAGTTTTTATTTTGAACATGGAAGATAATAAGAAATTATCGCAGGCAGTGGTTTTTTTATCCGTTTCTACTTTTCATTTCATTAAAAGGGAAGGTAATTTCTGTGCATTTTAAATGGGTAACGAAGAAAGACGATGCAACCAGTGATAATTTAGAGGAATTTTTTTAACAAAAAAAATAATTTAAAAATTATAAATTTTAATAATTTTAAGAAATAAATTTAAAATTAAAATTTACATTAGAATAGCAATACATACAGTATCATCTTAATAAAAAATTAATAAAATTTTGTTATTCTATATAATTATATTGATAAAATAATTAAAAATAATATAAAATTATAACTAAACTAATATTAAATATTAAAAGAACAAATTTTATTTTTAATTTTAAATTATTATTTATGATATGTCATTTTATAAATATTTATGTGTCATTTTGTAAAATTTAAAATAAAATCGAAATTATATCTAAAATTAGAGATTATCTAAAATATACTTTTTAAACATTTAAAGTGAAAACTAAAGATTTGGATAATATTAATTATATTTTCGCAATAACGGGTGATGAAAAATAAAAGTAAACGTGGAATTCTACAATAAACTTTGGAAAAAGGTGAAATAAATGTGTTGAATGAAACCAATAGATACAGTACAATTATATGCATGATGCATGTGATAATAATAAGCATATGTATGAAAAATTTCAAAACTGTGCTCCAAATTGACAGATTCTCTCTATGCACTCCGGATGCATTCCACGGGGAGAGAATCTATCTAGCGCTTGCAAGTTGACAAAATTGATAAGCAAGTATACATTATGTGCATTTCACATTTTATCAACGTTTTTCTCAAGAATTTTGCGATTGTTGAGTAATACAAAAAGCACGTTTTAACTCCCAAGTGGCAAACGTCAACCGCGTTTGAACTTTAAAGTATTCTTTAATTTCTCATACTTAATCTAGTAACTAAAAAGAAGAAAATAAAAATAAAAGTATATCTGGATAAGAGCGTTTAACTCGTACCAGGTAATAGATTAGTATCTTTTTAATTCACTGTTTATCTTTTTGCTTTTTATAATTAATTAACGTGTTAGTAATTAATTTGTCTAATTTAATTTGTTTTTATTTAACTAACTTCATCAGTATATTTGTTCAATGAACTTAGAGACAAATTTAGAGTGACCGTAAATCTCCTGCTAAATTTCAGAGATGTAAACGAGAGTTAGTTATGTTGGTTAGGAAAGGATAGAAATTCTGTTTTTGTCAATTAGTCTTTATTTTATATTTTAATTTAATACTAATTAGCACTTAGGAAAGTATTAAACGGATTAATTCGAAAACTCAGATTTGTGAGTTACGTGATCGTTTTCGTGGCTGTGGTAACCTACTTTTGTATGTGAATGTGGTGTAGATTTTATTCTATCTATGGATTCCACTTTCCAATTCGTGTCATCAGTATTGGATTCCACTTTCCAATTCGTGTCATCAGTATTGAATTCCCTTCTTGAGACTTGAGAGAACAAATTTGCCACAAATTAGATTGACAATGAAATGAAGGCCATACTAAATAGATATACCAGTAGGTCTATTATTGTGTTACGTGGCCCTCATCTACTTATCTCTGATTTTTGTTTTTGGTCATATTCGGATTGATTTATGTTTGATAGAATTTTCTCTGATATTTTTTGTCTGAGTTGGCTCTGTCCAGTTTTGTTTGGTTGTAATGTCTCTTTTGTTTGTGGTTGTGTTTGGTACTGACCCAAGACATGAGCCTAATTTTGTTCATAGGGACCATTGGGCTTCCAAAATTGAAGAAAAACATCGAGAGACCATGGGGGTGAAAAGTTTTACGGAATCCTACAGTAACTTCATTTTGTTTTTTGTTCTAGCATTAATTTATTGTTTCCCTAGAAAAATGTGCTATCTAGTATTTACACCAAAAAAAAGAAAAGAAAATAAAAATGTGCTTATTCATTACTACCCTAAACAAATGAATATGCATCCGCAAAACTGCAAAAGCTTGTTTCAGATCGGCTGTAAATTCCTGGTTAGCTAGATTTCCACAGCAGGCAGGTGTATGTGCAGTAAAAAAAAAAATCATTGGAGGTTCAGTTTCACTCACAGATTCACCTGCAACTTATTTCATCTTTTGCTGAATTGCTGTGTGCAGAGTACCGGAGTGTATCTTTCATGAGGTTCTAGCTCTAGCCTCTAGTTAAAAAAGAGCTACAGACTAAAGAGGCAACGGCAGGGTTAATAATTGGTTTTATCATTAATTAATACTGCGCTGAGTGCTGATGGCATAGCACCAACTGCTGCCTCCTCTGTCATGGAAAAAGGATTCGAGATTAAAGCCACGATCAGGGATCAAATTTATATTTTGATTGCAGCACGCACCAAATTAATTATTTCCGGCAAACGCTATAAGGTAGCGTTTGGTGGAGAGACAGAGACAGAAAGATTGAGACTGAGAGACAGAGATTAGGAGACAGGGATTGAAACAAATTTCAGTATTCTGTTTGGTGCAAAATGGGAGACAGAAATTGAAACAAGAATTAAACTCTAATTTAATTTGCACAAAAGGTAAAATTAGAATTAATTAATTGAAATGAAAGTATTTTAGGTATAAAATGTTATTAAAGTTTCAGTTTCCATCTCTAAAAATTTCAGTCCCCTGTGTCCCTACTTTTTGGAGGTACTGAAATACTGAAATTTTCGAGACAGAGACAGAAATTTTAGTACCAGTCTCTGAACTAACAAACACGATACTGAGTCTCAGTCTCTCAGTCTTTGTCTCAGTACCTGAAAACAAACACTACCTAAATGACTTAGCTGCTGCTATGCTACACTGAGCTCCATCCATCCATGCTTATCTATCTAATCATATCTTCCTCTCCGCTCCTCAGCATCTCTCCCACTGCTTGCTCTCTTCCTCGCCATTAAAACATTGTCGTCCTCTCTTTATTATACCCATATTATTATTATTATTATTATTATTATTATTATTTAAAAAAAGTGACACTTCTCTTTTTGAGAGATGCTGAAATTCTATTTTTCTCTCTTCTGAAAAAAATAAAAAAGTGTTTGTTAACAAAATTTCTTTTTTAGTAAAATGTGCGATTCTCATATCGAGAAATGCTAAAGGACTATTTGAATTTATTATTTTTGGTTATTAGTTAACTATCAATATTTAAAAGTATGGGTTAAAGTATGTTATTGAATTACTTGATTAAAAAAATTAGACTAAAAAATTTGAGTTGGTGGTTAAATGATAATAACAAAAAATAATAAATTTTAATGGTCTGCTGACATTTCTCCTAATATTTAAATAATCTCTTTCTTAATCCATTTTAGAATATTGATATTAACTTAAACTATATCAATGTTAATTTTTTTAAATATCATTAAAAAATTATTTAAGAGTAAAGTATTAATTTTGTCCCCAACGTTTGGGATAAGTCTTATTTGTGTCCCTAACGTTTAAATCATTCTATTTGTATTCCAAATATTTATAAAAGTGAATCAATATTATTTTGCCGTCAATATTATCCTCCGTGCTCATCGTCCTCCGTTCCCACCGGTTCGCCATCTTCTTTTTAGCAATTTAACATTCTCTCATTCCAAGTAATTTTTTATAAACATCATTTAAATTTTGTGATTAATCCTTTGTTATTATTTTTTTTTAAAGAATTACAATGCTGTTATTGTTATATGAAATGTTGTTATTCTAAGGTTCTAAATTTGAGGTACTGGTATGGATTGTTTGTTTATAGAATTGCCTTGTCTGGAATGGATAACATGCAAGCGGTTACAAATAACACAAGTGGATTTGAGGTGTGGGAGCATTCCTACTTTAACAAGTGTTGCTACATCGACACCTTCTGAATCAATAAAAGGAGGGGAATAAGTTACTAATCCAGCCTTAAGTGATGCTCCAACTTTAGAGACAAAGACACAAACAGGCCAGCCAGATAAAAGAAAGGCTAATAGGCTCTTTCCTGTTGTTTGGGATCACTTTAAGAAAATTGTGGAGGAAACTAAGGCTCAATGTAAACATTGCTTGAAATGGTTACAATCTCATAATCGTGGGGATGGCACCTCTAACCTAAAAATACATTGAAACTTGTGTGAAGAACCCGAGTAATCATGTTGATAAAAAATAAAAAACTCTTGTTCACAAATTCTAATTTAGATGAGTCACCAATATTGAAGGCGGTAGACTTTAATTAGGAGCGGTGTAGGCTTTTATTTTGTAAGATGATAATAATTGATAAGCTTCCGTTTAAGTTTGTGAAAAATATTGGGTTTAGAGATTTTTGTGGTGAGATGCAACCTCAATTTAAAATTTTGAGTCGTGTGATAGTTGCTAGAGATTGTATGCAATTGTATGTAAAGAAAAAGACTAAACGTAAGTTCCTTTTGGAGTTAAACCATTACATGATTTTCTTAACTATTGATACTTAGACGTCTATTCAAAATATGAATTATATGTGTGTAACTGCTCATTATATTGATGATGGATGAACATTGAATAAAAAAATATTGTCTTTTAACTTGATTGCTAATCATACTGGTGTTACCATAGAAAAGTTTTTAGAGAAATATTTGAAAGATTGGAGTACTCGAAAGCTTTGTACTGTAACTATAGATAATGCTAGTCCAAATTTTGTTGTTGTGAATACTTGGGTTAAAATTATGAAAGAGTGGAATGGTTGTACATACTATGTTAGGTGAAAAATTTGTCCATTTGAGATGTATTATCCATATGTTGAACTTAATTGTTTGTGATGGTTTAAAAGATTTAAACTCTTCTATGGCTAGGATAAGAACTTCATGTAAGTTTATAAAGTCCTTTCCATCTAGATTAGCAACTTTTAAGAGGTGTGCACTTGAGGTAAACATTATTGGTCGTCAGATAATTTTTCTTAATGTACCAACTAGATGAAATTCTACCTATATGATGTTTGAAGTAGTTGAAAAGTTTGAAAAGGCATTTGCTCACCTTGCAAGAAAAAATGCTCTTATTTTTATGCGATTTTTGCAAATTTTTTACCATATAAATTTTTATTCTCTAGTTCTTTGAATGTCACTTTAAATATTTTTTCCATGTGATGTGTAAGATATTATGCACTTTGAATAAATAGATTATGAGTGATGATTTGATATTGCGTGGGATGACATTAGCTATGAAAGCTAAATTTGATAAGTATTCGGCTGATTCTAATCACCATCACACTTCTATTCATTTGACTTCAAATGACAAAGTTAATAAGCCATATCTAAATTATCTATTGTTTGTTATTTTTTTGATCTCCAGTATAAATTGGAATATATTAAGTTTATTTTGTCTGAGATGCATGGTGAAGGTGAAAAATCTTTAAGAATCTTCAGAAGATTAAAGGGTATTATAGCTAAATTATTTGAGCAATATAGCATATGGAATCTGTCTCTCCGTCCCGCGCGAAGATATTCAAGATACTAGCTTTTCTTTTGATACTATACCAAATCCTAGTTTAGACACGAGTGACAATAATATCATTATGATTGAAGACCCTACGAACAATTGGAAACAAATACAAAGGATAAAGTTAAGTGAGTTTAAAAAAAATGAGATAGATAGGTATTTGGAAGATGAAGTGACAGAAAATTTTAGTGAATTTTATATATCGAGGTGGTGGAGAGAAAAGATTTTGAGGTATCGTATTTTTTCTTGCATGGCTAGAGATATATTAGCTATTGTTGTTTCTACTATGGCATTTGAGTCAGTTTTTAGTATTGGAGGTCGTGTTCTTGATCTTTATCGTAGTGTTTTGAATCCCACCACTGTAGAAGTTTTAATTTGTACTCAAAATTAGTTGAAGCTGACTAAGATTGTGGTTAAACTTCATGAAAGAGATGCTTTTGTTAATTCAAGTATATAATGAATTGATCTATTTTTTTATCATTTTTTATTCTTTATTTAAATTGTTGGCTTTCACATATTTTATTATTATTGAATTGAATAGAATTTTTTGGAGTTATTAGTGTTGAAGATTCTGAAGTTCAAAATCCATTACAACTCCATATACCATTTTAGATATTCTTACTAAATACTTGTATTAGTACATAATATTTAGATTATTTTTTTAAAGTTATTTTAACATATTTTACTAATTTTTTTCAATTGATATTTGCTTAATAGGAATATATGGTTGTTGAATTTTGAAAGGCTTCACTAATTGACTTGATGGCTGTTAATTTAAGGAGAATGGATCAACTTGTTTTAGTATTGTTTTATTTCAAGCATTTGCGACTGTTTTAGACAATTAGACTTTTAGTTTGTTTTTAATATTGCTGTTTTAGTTTGAGACATTTTAGTGCTTGTTCACTGATTAAATGGTTATTGAAAATACTTGTTAGAAGATTTGATATTATATTTACTTGTTTGTATTTTTAGTAATTATTATTATTATTTATATATTGTATTATTTTATTTTTGTTATTTAAAAAAATTTGTTTAAAAATATTTTAAAAATAAATAAATTTAAAAGTATAAAAGAAATATTTTTATTAAATTTTTATATAAAAATATACTTTAAAAAAAGGTTTAAGTTATGCGGATATATTTGATATCCAATTCGATCTATAAATATACGGATCAGATCCGACACTAAAAATTACAAATATAGTATCCGATCCAATCCTCGTATACTGCTATCTAGTACCCATTATTTATTACGTATTTCTTTATGGACTTTACTTAAGCCATTAATATATAGAGGTGTACATGATTAAGGTTAATACAAAAACGAAACCAAAAATTTAGTTTTAGTTATAACCAAACTGATTTAAAATGATAAAATCAGTTATTAATTGGTTACAAAATTATTAAACTGGTTTTAAAAATAAAAATCAATTTTTAAAAAAATAATTTTTTTAACGAAAACACCGATTTTTTTTGCATGTAAAATCCAGTTTTTCAGTTTTTAAATTTTTACACAAAAATCAATTATTTTTTAAAAATTAATTATTTTTTAAAAATCAATTTATTTCAGAATCGTTTTTTTAAAAGCCAATTTTTAAAAAAAATAATTTTATACAAAGTCAATTTTAATTTAGAAACTAATTTTTAACACTTTAAAAAATTAATTTTAATTTATATAATATTATTTTATTGATGAATTAAGAGTCTAATTACATTATGGATATTACGGAGTTAATAAATATAGTTTTAGTTTTTATACAATATTATTTTATAGACTTACATATTTTATTTTGATGTTGATTAATCAGTTTTTAGAATTTGGTTTTGTTAATTAAAATTCAAATAAATATAGTCACTCAAAAAAAAATCAAATAAATATGATTATGATTTTTAAAACTATTTTAGAAAACTGATTATCCAAAATATAAACCACACATCTTAATTAGATTTATGTACAGCACTATTGATACACTATACCATCTCCATCCATCGACTTCAATATATAATTCATCATTGCTTTTAGCGTGTTTTAACATTGGCACGATACCAGTGTAGTAGTGTACAATACCTGAAGCAGCCATTCATTGTTATGTTGTACTACAACAAATATATCAATAGGCAGTACTAGTAGTCCGCTGCCATCAATGGCCTATGTTCATGAGTTATTTACTACTGTGTTTTTTCTCATGTGTATATAGCTAATAATCTCTACGCTTAATATTAATTTTGTAAAACCTATATATGGTTAAAATATCACTTCTATATATCGATAAAATTTCAAGTGCAATGTGTTTTGCCCTTTGTCCTTTCACTTCCAATTATATCTTACCCCTGAGATTTATTTGCATTATATACCTTCATAAGTTGAGACTTTGACCACTACGTCAAATTAAACCAAATATTCAGGACAAGTACACCACTAAGAATTTGTATTTATCTTAAAAGACACAATTTTGTATATGCTGTTTGTTTTTGAAATTAAAGGAACCATATATTTTCTGCCCCCCTTTCCTCTTGTCGGAAAGAGACTAATTACCTGCATGATTTCACCTATCTCTTATAATTAATATCTCATGCAATTGGTAGCCCACACCTCTTAAAGAGACATCACCAACTTAAGGGCCCTCTGCATCTTCATTTTTACATTCATTCATTCGTTTCACCAACTCCCTGAGGTAATTTTATGATTTCTGGATTATTTTATTAATTTATTGTACAGTTTTGTAGTCTTAATTAATTTTAACAAAAGGCATTTTCAATTCTTATGTTTATTATAGCTCGTTTTCTGCTGGGCATTTGCTTCATTCTTTTAAAATTTTGAAACTTTGCGCGGTTTAAGAACCAATTTTTTTCGTCCATATATCAATCAATTTTTATTGTTTTAAAAAAACAATTTTGTTAGATAATCAATCATGATACTACCAGTAAATTCCAGCAAACTACAATATGATTTGCTAACAAAAGTCTCAATAACACAAAAATAGATTCCACAATCTCTAACTCTATTTTCACTTTTTATTATTACTCACACTAAATTTGAAAAAAAAAAAAAGACAACCGCACCAATCTCCCCTTCCTCTTCCATTACCACTTACGATGTTCACCTTCTCCTTCCTCTCCCGCTCCGGTTGCCATTGCTTCAGTATCGATGCGTCGTGGTGATGAGGATTCGACGCAGAGGGGACCGTTGTCGTGCAGGGATCAGTTACGCTGGATGATGTGGTGGCTTGCGATAGTTGAGATGGATCCAAAAAATTTATGTTGGGGGGCAAAAATAATATACATTACTATCAAAAGATATATTAATTTAAATTTAAAAATATAAAAATGCACATTCATTATTCGAATACAAAAAAACCAAAAATTACATTAGCCGCTAACTTTTTTCACTTCAATTCTAAGAACTTCTTTTTATTAGAAGAGACTAATGGAGTGACTTCAGATTTTAGTGGTAGCTTTTTTTTATATTTTTTTCATTATTATTTCTAAAAATAAAAATATATATTTTAAATTAGTAAATTGATCAATTTACTTTAAAAATTTATATGCAACATAATTACATATAATAGAATAGAACGAAAGATAAACAAATAAATAATAAGAATCACTAAATTGAGAATAAAATAAAATTAGATTAATACCTAAATTATAATTGTTTGAATTAAAATTTACAATTGAAAATATCAAAAAGAAAAACAATGAAATTGAAAAATAAATAGAGTCATAGAGAGTTATATAAAACAAAACAGAGAATTTAAAATTTACCTTTTGATGAAGAAAAAATGACTACTAGATAAAGAATAGAAAAGAAGGTTCAAAATATGAAACTAAGAAGAGGATTTAAAAGAATAAATGAGTGACGGCTGAGATTTGAGAATAAAAGAAGACTAAATTTAATTAGGTTAACTAATAGTTAAAATGACAGAGAGATAAAATGGGTTTGGGCCTTTTAACAATTGGACTTTGTTTATTTGTAGTGGGGTTATTTAAAATTTAAAATGGGGACATATTATATATATATATATATATATATATATATATATATATATATATATATATATATATATAATTTTTTTGTTGAAAAATATGAAATGAGAGTGGGGCAAGTGCCCCCTCACTAGTATGCATGGGTCCGAGGTCTTCACCGTCGCCTTCAATGGAGGTCCGCAAAGAGAGAGAAGATGTGCGAGGGAGAGAGAGAGCCGCAGCAAGCTTTGTCATTAGCCACCGCCACTGGGCCCGTCGCCGTCATTGCCGGAGCTTCCTCCGTCGCTGCTGCTCGCTATTTTGAGTTGCGCTGCCATGGTTTTCGTAGTCAGAACCACCGTCGGTATTTGGTTCAGCCGATCCTCTTTAGTTACGGTATCTGTTTTCGTTCTGGAACCTTTGAAATCAATATTTTGTTATATCTGTTAGAGATTCTAAGGTGTTTGTGACGTAGGATCGAGTTTCGATTCTTGCATGTTGGGTTCAATGGTTATTGCATGCAACATCAAGCTGCTGCATCGCCACCGGAGCTCACTGCCACTGTTCTGTTCGCTAGAAGTCATCACTGGAGCTGCCATTGCTCCATTCTCTTGCTTATTCGTAACTATGTTAAGCTGTTCCTTGTTCTGAACCCCTATAGTCATTGTTTCATTATATATTATTGAGTTTTACGCGATGTTAATATTTCAGGGTTGAGTTACTGTTGTCGCATGGTTCTTTTGTGGCTGTTGCTGCTACAAAAGACAGTCGAATTTGATGCTACCGATTGTAGGCCGAGAGAAAAGGGTTTTTAGGCGAGCTTGATTTTATGGGTTTTGACTATTCAAGGTAAGAATTTTTCTTAAAACACATTTTATATTATGAAATTGTTATAAATTGATATTAATGGGAAAAATACATTTTTTGTGATTATGTGAGTCTTATGGATTGACTAAGTTATTTTGGATGAACGTGATTGTTTACTTGACTGAATTCTTGAATTGATTGGGTTGGCATTGTGGTAGTTAATGAAAGCTTCATTTGGAAATCTGATTTGTATATTTATATTGAGAAATGGTTTTACATTGGAAATCTGATTTATATATTTATATTGAGAAATAATTTTGTATTGAAAATCTTATTTATACGTTTATATAGAGGAATAGTTTGGTTTTGAAACGGTTGAAAAGGGTTGAGAAGTGTGATTTAGATGGACCCTTGAAGGGTGGTAAAGTTTGGGTTTTAGGGGAGGTGCTGTCGAAATTTTTATAAGTTTGGAATTAATTAAGTGATTGATTTAAGAATAAATAATTTTTTAGTCTTTTGAAAGAAGTTTAAACTTGAAATAGTTTTGAAGTTAGTTCGAGGATTTTGGTTAAGTGAAAATGAGTTTTTATAAAAGAGAAATTATTTTAAGTGAAAGTTACTTTGGAGGTTCCAAAAAATGTTACAAAAGAGGTATTGGTTTTAAAGGAAAATAATTGGAGAAAAAGTGTTAAATGGTGTAATGTAAAGAAAGTGAGTTTGTGAAGAATGAATTTAGACAAAGGTCTATTTTGAATGTGCTAAGTTTTTGGATAAAAAGTGATTCTAACTAAATTTGATGGGCCATAACTTGGCTCCAGACCTCAAAAGTTTGTGAAACTTGTTTTAAACAAAAATGAGATTTGTCTAGTTTATGTCGTTCAAAGAACAGACGGAAAAATGATTTTGATCTTGATTTGGAGTATGAATAAGTTTGACTATGCTTATGAATAGAATTGTAAAGTGTGCCGAGCACTATATTTCAAGAGTGTGCATGGGCACTATATCCCAGTTAGTTTGTGATTATTATTGAAATGTGATTGTGAATTGGCAAGGACGGTGGTTAATCTTGCTTGTGTATTATTTTGAGATTTGTCCCGAGTAAGGACGGTGGTTAATCCCGCTTACTCGTGATTTCTCTTGGAGGAAAGGTATACAGGGAACTCAACCCTTTCAGGTGCATAGGGCACTCTCCCTGCGATATGTCAGGTTTGGCAATTTAAACAACACGTTAGCTCATGGCCAGTAGGACAGGCATGCATCATATGCATCTATGTGACATTGTTTGGGTGTGCATATTGTATTTGGTTTGTCTATGTGAATATTTCTGATTAATTGCTAATTGATATACTTGCTGTAATTGCTCTTGATTATGTTTGAACTTTATTACTTGTGATTATGACTGGTTGTTCGGATTATGGTGGTTTGAGTGTTGATTTGATTTTGTGTTAGGCCGGAGGCTATGGTTTGATTTGTGTTGGGCCGGAGGCCTTGATTTGATTTGTGTTAGGCCAGATGCCGTGATTTGGTTATGTTTGGGTTGGAGGACGTGATTGGATGAATCAATGGTAAGTTTAGTTAGTATGGTCCTTTGGTAAGTAGTGAAATATTATAGAATGTTATGTTTGATTTGAATTTTTATAATTGAAATATGAATTAGGATTTTTTATAAGTAATTGTTGATTTTCGAAAAGATTCATAAGACGAGCGATGATCGCTGAGGTTGAAAATAACTTTCTTTTATATATCTTCTTATGACAATTCCGAAACTTCTCTGGTGAAACCGTGTGGTTAGATTCTCACCTCTCTACAGCCTTATCTTTTTAGGAAACAGACGAAAAAGCTTATGAAGAGATTACTGCGCTTTTGGTTATGCAATATTGTTGTATTAGCTTAGTTATTACTTTTTCCTCGCCATTATTATTATATATTTGTAAAGAGGGATAGGAGTTTTGATTTTGTGATAAGACTTTGTATATATTTATATGTTTTGATGTAGATGTAATTGTGTTGTGTGTGTGTGTGTCTATATATATATGTATGTATGTATGTATGTATGTATGTATGTATGTATGTATTTGTTAAAAAGAAAGAAAAAGTATTTCCACTTTTTTTTAAAGAAAAGTCGATACGATTTTGAGTTAAAAGCTCCTATTTTATTATTAAATATATCGATGTTGTCGTAATATCTTCACTATCAGAGTGGCACAAGCAAAAGCGTGACATTCTGGTAGTAAGGGAGTTATATCATGGTATTAGAGCAGTCTTTCCTATAGAGCCTGAAAAATGGATTGACTATACTTCAATTGCATATTTTGAGCGTCTGTGATGTTGTAGGTCTCTTCTAGATGACGAGAGTTAGAGTTTTATGCACATGGCAGTCTAATTATTAATGTCGTTAGTCTATCATTGCATACTTTATGGTATTAAGTTTGACCAGCTTAACACTAATGATTTATGTATATGGGAATATAATGGATTATCATAAACAATATACGAGTTATAGGTAACGCGAATCATGGGTTTCGGGAAACGTTAGAAGTTGCTTCTCAAGTTTACTCGGTTACGTATCTTGAACTCTGTTGGTGTCATGTGACTTATTCTTTCATGGTTTGCCTTGAGGTTCTTGTTTGATATTTCTTTCTTGAAAAGTAGTTTGATTATTTTCCAATACTATTCTTTAGTTCATATGTATTCTTGTTTGATCTTAATTGTGTATGTCTACCTAAATTCCTTAAGATATCTGTTTTTATTTGTTTAAATTCCTCTTCTTGACTCATGTACTCCTTGATGTAATTTTGAACTATTTGATGCATTCGAGTGACCGTTGAAATCTTTGAGAATTTGCTATTGAATTGAGTTGTCTTTCTTTACAAGCTTTGTAATTCCTTCAGATCAGCTGAAAACTTGTTGCATTTGACATGCTTTGTGAATTTTGTCTGAACTCCTTTGATTTAAGCTTCTTTCTCAAAATGTAAATTTATTTCCTTCTCTAGCATATCTCAATATTCTTGAATATCCTTATAAGGTTATGATTTTAAGTAATCTCTTGGAGTTTTGTTTTAAATCTTTTTAAAGAAGTTTTGGTTTATTCTTATGCAAGGTTCTTCTTAACTTTGCATTCCTCTACTTGAGTTGTGCACCTCATTGTTGTTATTTGAATTCATTTGGGTGCGACCCATCATTCTTTGTAATTTCCTTCTAAAGTTCTTGTTTCAGATTCTTTTTGAAAAAATATTAGTTCAATTCTTCTCTTGCTTATTTATGTTCACAACTATTTGAATTTTTTATAAGAATATTTTTAGCTTTTGCATACACTTCTTTGTATGAACTTTTAAAACTTATGTATTTTAAAACCTTACTCAGATTTTCTTTTTTGAACAAAATTTGATTTTCTTCCAACCTTGCCATAATTTCACTGCATGCTTTTATTTGATTAAGTACCTAAATATCTCTCAAGATTTTTGAGAAATTATTTTTGGCCTTTAGTCCAATTAATTTTTATTTTTCAAACCTCACATATTCTATCTTGAATTTGAAAGTTGTTTTGATGTAATGCAACATTTATGCTTTTAAGACTTCTTTTAGAAAAATATTTGTCTCACATATTTTCTTTGAGAAGGTGGAATGATTTTCTCAATTTCATCCATTGTTAATGGATGTCTATTAATTACGTTCCATAACATCCTCTTAAAAATTTTGTGGACATAGCCTCAACTTCAGTTATCTTCTCCTTGTAATCTTTATATATCTTTGATTCAACTTGAGCTTGTTCTAACATGACACAATGTTTATGCTTTAATCGTTCTTGCAAAATGATCGTTGCGTACCTTTTCTTTTAAAACATGAAATAATTTTCCTTAAGTTTTTCATCCTTTATAAATAATGTATTCGAAGGTGTTTCTAATCATACCCTTAGATTTTGTGAGCGTTACCATTGGCTTTAGTTATACTTCTTCTATAAATCTCATACTTCTTTGACTCAGTGTGAATTCATTTCAAACTACTGTACTATTTTTTCTCTTATGATTCCTATCGGATTTCTTTGATTAAGGAGTTATCCTTAAAGTTGTTAATTGATTTTCTTTCCAACACTCTTCATTGCTTATACACCCTCGATTACTTGTGATTTCAACCATTTTTTCAAACTCTTATGAACACCGTCCTCATTACTTGTCCTCCTTTTCTAAGGTGTTGTATTTTTTTTAGTAAACTCGAGATTTGTTTTGGTGTTACGTGCGACCTTTAGGCATAGCAAGCAATACGTTAGTTCTTTAGACATGTGGTGGACACAGATGATGAAACTTGTAAGTGTGCAACATCACAAAAATTGTGGAGCTTTGGTTCTCGTGAGAGAGTTTTGTGGATGTTAAACTTATGACCGGTAATAGGTTTGCGAAGTGATTGATGAGGTTGAGAACTTTCGAATGAGTCGTTTGATGAAGTATAGTTGGGAGAGGATTGCGAGAGGTTATTCCTAGAGCTAAAGACTATTCTATCATCACCGCTCATACTTCAAAGCCCGAAAGTCGATAAATCGTTATATTTATATTTATCTGTTTCTAACCATGCTATCAGTTTAGTTCTTGTTGTTGAAACAAAAAAAAATGCAAAGGCCGGTATATTTTGGCAGCAGGGTCTTATAGTCGGTCGAGCAAAGATACCCAAAGATAGAGTAGCTAGATCTAGCCCTTGTAATTACTGCCAGAAGATTAAGGCATTATTTTTAAAGTCACACGATCATTACACGGACAGATCAATTACCACTTCGACAGATCTTAACTAAACCAGAACTCATTGGAAGATTAATTAAATAGTCTATAGAACTTTTGGAATTTGTTATCCAATACCAGTCAAGACCAGCATTGAAGTCACAAATATTAGCCGACTTCATATCAAAATTCACTACCCTTAACCCACAACCCCAAGAACCTACTTAGAAGCTGTATGTAGACGGCGCATCTAACAACGAAGATAGTGGCGCTGGAATCCTCCTTGAAGATTGAGCCACGGTGATAATTGAACAATCATTGCGCTTCTCTCTCGATGCAAGCAATAACCAAGTAGAATATGAAGCTTTGATCGCCAGCCTAAGGCTTGCATACAACTTGCAGATATCACGGCTCACGGTGTATTGTGACTCACTCTTGGTCGTGCAACAGATCAGTGGATCGTTCCAGGTATGAGATCCTCTGCTAGAACAATATTGGCTCATAGCAAAGGATTAATTTGTTAAATTTGAAATTATTCATATAACTTGGGAACATAATTTCTGAGCTGACATTTTGTCTAAACTAGCGACCACCAGAAAGAGCACACACCCACCAACATTATCACAATTAACGCTCGAAAAACCTAGCGTTGATTTAAAATGCATATTAAGTATCACACAGGTGGATGATTGACGATCCCCCATTATCAAATATATCAACGAAGGGATCATCCCTCCAGATGAAACAAATCTATAGCTCTTCCGAAGAAGGGCGAGTACACCATGATAGGGTCCGACCTATATAGACAAGGATTTTCACAACCACTACTCAAGTGTCTCAGTAGTGAAGAGGCCATATCATCTATGGCCGATGTCCACGAAGGAGTATGTGGGAATCACATCAGAGGACGAAGCTTAGCAGCCAAATTGCTTCAAGCAGGTTACTACTGGCCAACACTGAAAAGAGATTGCATACTTAAGGTGCAAAAATGTGATAACTGCTAAAAGCATGTTGCATTCATACATACACCCACCGAGGTATTGCACAACACTGAGGTAAGCTAGCCATTCTATAAGTGGGGATTGGATATTTTCAGACCCTTCCCAAAAGCACCAAGCAGGTAAAATTTCTTTTAGTATTAATAGATTCCTAATGCACGAAATTGTGATCTCAATGGCGCCAACAACTTGGTACGCACAATTGTAATATCACTCTTTTTCACAACTTCGCACAACTAACCAGCAAGTGCACTGGGTCGTCCAAGTAATAAACCTTACGTGAGTAAGGGTCGATCCGACGGAGATTGTCGGCTTGAAGCAAGCTATGATCACCTTGTAAATCTCAGTCAGGCAGATTCAAATGGTTATGGAGTTTTAATAATTAAAATATAAGTAAACATAAAATAAAGATAGAGATACTTATGTAAATCATTGGTGGGAATTTCAGACAAGTGTATGGAGATGCTTTATCTATCTTGAATCTCTGTTTTCTTACTGCCTTCATCCAATCATTCATATTCCTTTCCATGGCAAGCTGTATATAGGGTGTCACCATTGTCAATGGCTACTTTCCATCCTCTCAGCGAAAAAGGTCCTCTACGGTTTCCCGCATGGATAATCAGCTGTTGGTTCTCGATCGTGTAGGAATAGGATTTACTATCCTTTTGCGTCTGTCACCACGCCATACAGTCGCGAGTTTGAAGCTCGTCACAGTCACCCCATCCCAGCTCCTACTTGGAATACCACTGACAAGGTTTAGACTTTCCGGATCTCAAGAATGCTGCTAATGGATTCTAGCTTATACCACAAAGACTCTGATCTCACGGAATAGAAGGCTCTGTTGTCAGGAGAGGCAACCATGCATCGTGGACCAGGAATCCAAGAGATACACATTCAAGCTTGTTTTCATGTAGAACGGAAGTGGTTGTCAATCACGCGTTCATGAGTGAGAATGGTGATGAGGGTCACATAATCATCACATTCATCATGTTCTTGTGTGTGAATAGATATCTTAGAATAAGAATAAGCATGAATTGAATAGAAAACAGTAGTAATTGCATTAATACTCGAGGAACAGCAGAGCTTCACACCCTTAATCTATGGTGTGTAGAAACTCCACCGTTGAAAATACATAAGAACAAGGTCCAAGCATGGCCGTGAGGCCAGCCCCCAATGTCTAAGATTGCATAAACTGATCAAAGATAGATACCAAGATGTTTAATACAATAGTAAAAGGTCCTATTTATACCAGACTAGTTATTAGGGTTACAGAATTAAGTAAATAATGCAGAAATTCACTTTCGGGCCCACTTAGTGTGTGCTTGGACTGAGCATTGACGCTTTCACGTGTAGAAGTCTTCCTTGGAGTTAAACACCAGCTTTGGTGCCAGTTTGGGTGTTTAACTCCAACTTTTATGCTAGTTCTGGCGTTTTGACGCCAAAAGGGCAGAGAGCTGGCGTTTTGACGCCATTTTACGTCGTCAAAACTCAAGCAAAGTATGGACTATTATCTATTGTTGGAAAGCCCTGGATGTTTACTTTCCAACGCATTTAAGAGCACGCCATTTAGAGTTCTGTAACTCCAGAAAATCTACTTCGAGTGCAGGGAGGTTAGAATCCAACAGCATCTGCAGTCCTTTGTCAGCCTCTGAATCAGATTTTTGCTCAGGTCCCTCAATTTCAGCCAGAAAATACCTAAAATCACAGAAAAATACACAAACTCATAGTAAAGTCCAAAAATATGAATTTTGCTTAAAAACTAATAAAAATATACTAAAAAGTAACTAAATCCTATTAAAAACTATGTAAAAATAATGCCAAAAAGCGTATAAATTATCCGCTCATAAATTCCTTTTTCAAGTAGATTGAAGTACAATTATTGGCATGCATAACAACAGAAAATGTACAATCATTCCTATGAAAACATATCATATGCAGATACTGTATACCTGTTGAGATAATTTCTGACAATGGTAGACAATTCATTGACCATAATCTTGATTTTTTTTTTTACAAAATTTTCATATTAAACACCATTTTAGTTCTGTCGAACACCCCAAACCAATAGGCAAGTAGAGGCAACCAGCCGACTCATACTGCAAGCAATTAAAAGAAGGCTTAGTAATACAAAGGGCCAATGGGCCAATCTTATTCCCGAAAAACAATGGAGCTATAACACCACGGTTCAATTAACTACAGGAGAGACCCCCTTCTGATTAGTATTCGGGGTAGACGCAATGATGCCCATGGAAATCACCCATCCTACTTTGAGGGTCGAGCTGTATAACGACAGTAACAATACAACCGCAAGAACAGCAAAGTTGGACATTGCCGAGGAAGACAGAGAATTCGTCACTTTGAGATAAAGGGCAATGCAATAGTTGATTGACCGGAAGCATAAGAAAAGAGTAGTTCCCCGAGCTTTCCAGGCAGGCGACCTCGTCCTCTGATAAACAGAAGAAGCATGAAGACCGCCAGGCCACAGCAAACTAGCTGCAACATGGGAAGGCCCCTACCGCATTGATACAGTACTCGAAATGAGGGCTTACTTGTTACAAACATTAAAGGGAGCTTCATACTCGGATACTATAAACATATGAACAAATTGATATATCAAATCAGCAACAATAAGTCCAAGAAATTCAAAATAAACAAAGTTTATCAAAATTAAACTACAGACTATTATAGAGGTCAAGCTTAATCCTCTTTTTCACCAAAGTTAGAGCTCTCGACTTTTCTTTCGACCATAGCGTCATCATCAACCAACTTCCCATCTATAACCACTTTCGTCGGATCCAATTTTTCAACAAATGCTTTCGAGAACACTGTTTGAACTTGAGAAACTGCTCGATCAAATCCTTGAGCAAAAGATTCATAGACCTCAGTCTCCAGCTCCTTCACCCGAATGGCTAGCTGTTCCTTTTCTACCTTCAGCTCCTTCAGTTCACTTTCCACTATTTGCTGATGACCCTTTATCACAGTCAGCTTCGAATCCCTTACCTTTAGAAAAGAAGAAACTTCAGTAACTTTCTTCTTTTTCTCATCTACAACCTTAGTCAACTCCTCAACAGCAATAACATCCCACTTTTCTTTTTCAAGAACAAGCTCCTGTGTTCGATCAACTGACACCAGCCGAGCTCTAATAACCTAAAAAGCAAAAAATGAATGAGTCAAAAACTCACAACAGTATGAAAACTTCAATGATAACCATAGATAAACATGCCTGAAGAAAGCGGCTAACTCCTATATGGCCAACTTCATTAATCATTTTTATATCAGTAGGAAACTGTCCAAACTGATCTGCAAGATCCATAAAATGAAATAATTTGCTCCAAAGGAATTTTGCATGTTCATCCCCCAGTTTCTCACGAAGCCTTTTCTGAGACGCATAGGTAGTCTCCACCAACTCCAGATTAACGTTGTTCTCATTCTTTAAATCAATAATCTCGGACAACTTAATAGTCGGTTGTCGCCTTTTTTTGTTTCCCCCTAGTTTTTAGCTTAGACTGTACAACACCAGCCCCAGTTTCCTTCTCAACATTCGTAGTCAAAACCCCCTTTTTATTTTTCTTCCTTTGACTAAAAAATGACTTCAGGCCAGCCGTTGTTTTGGTCGATGCTTTCTCTCCTGCATAACCATAAAGTACAAACAAAATCATGTTTACATACAAAGTACTGTCATCAAGCATATCCCTACCAAACCTACATTTACCTATATAATTCAGCACATCCTACTTATATGTATCCCATCTCAACAGTTCAACAACAGACAACAACTTTCTAGATTCAATTTCAGAAATTAAAAAGTCCATTATTACATTATCATCAACACACCTATCCTCGACATCTAAAACTTGCATAGGTTTAGGAGAACAAAAAGGGGGAACCTTTCTTCTAGAAATTCATTCAAATAAAATGAGAATTCATCTAATGCACTTCTAATTTTCACGAACATTGTTTTAAAGTCTTTAAATGCTGATTTATACAAAAGAAATATTGACCTGCCAAGATAACTACTCAAGTTCACCCACAAGCCCCTCCTAACCCCTTTTACTTGAAATAATGAGAAAAACAATCTTAGCGATGGAGGTTGCTCTAACAACTCCATCAAAATTTCAAAGGCCCTGACAAACCCCCAAGAATTCAGATGCAACTGTATTGAAGCACAGTTCAACCAAAACAACACCCCACATTGGAAGTCCAAAAATGGAAGCCTGACACCTAGTTCCATAAGCAAACAACTATACATGTAAAATTATGGCCAGTCGCTCAACTTCTCGCACACACGATCACTCTTTCCAACGACAACACTTCTATTTTAATTCCACTCCCCTCCCTGACCCACACATCTGAACCAAACACATTTACCGACTCAATATCGTTAAAATGGGAGACCTAACACTTCACATTCTTGTCTACCCAACAACAAGGATCTCCTTCCTCCACCTTCACTTTTGGCTTTCCCATTGACCAAACACAAATTTCTGCAAAACAAACAAGAGAAGAAGACAAATGAAGAAAGTACAAGATAATCTTTTTTACTCATTTTTAGCAGGCACAAAAAGGAAAAGGGGTCAAACTCTTTTCCTTTGAAACTTCCATACAAATTCACTTGAAAAAAATAACAATCCTTAAGACATAAAATGGAACACCCAACAGTTGAATACCCCATGCGTTTTTCATCATAGTCGTTCATCAAATAAAGTTACTTTATCTAACAAAGGGGGATCCATCAAAACTTCCGTCAGAACCAGCTCAAGCATGGGGCTAGGGAACTCTATCACATGGCCAAGGTGTAAAAAAAATCTCAACCTATTTCCTTTGTTTAGTAACAAATCAAGTTTGGGGACTATGATACGTACGCCATACCTCGGCCACGAGGCGCTATAAGCTCGGCCACGAGGCGCTATAAACTCAGACACGTGAGCCATAAATCGAGTAACAAACTACATAATGGCAAAATCTCAAAACCAACAATACAATGAGGGCAAAACTTACCGAAAATATCGACTGGCTACGAGCCCAGCATAATGAACTCTTAGTCTTTAAAAAGAAGAGAGAACAACAAAAGGTTCATCAGGGTCACATCCTTTTACTTTTTCTTAGTCATCTTCTCATCACACACTGATTCGCTTTTTTCATTTTTTTTATTATTATTGAAACTCACTCTAACTTGAGTGTCGGAGTATTTTTTGCAGGTGTTTTCATCTGAGGTGTTCAGCACAAATTGACATATAACTCTTTCGGTGAAAGCAGTTTGCCGCTCTAAGGAGTCACTATAGCTCGGTAGGACCATCACAAATGGAACAATTCTATATATAGTATTTTTATGGTTTTATCTTGAATAATCAACTTTTTTTATAGTTAATAATTAAATAATAAAAAAAATAGAATGATTGAAAATTAAAAAATCGAGTTATTATTATGGAAAAAAAGAACATTTTAAAAATAAAAATATTAATTAATTATCAGCTAAACAAAAATTAATTTTATTTTTTTTCATTATACTTTAGATTTCAAAGGTGACATTCGTCGCTATTCATCCACTCTTAAATAGCATAAAATGGGTTGAATTATCTAAAATTTAACAAATATTTGAAAACTAAAAAAGAGGGTACGTTAAAAATTCTATTAGTAAAATTTTAGGATTAGCAATTTTAATTTGCTTGTATCTTTGGTAACTTCATCCGTAGTGCTTATCGGTGGCTATAAGGTGATCTTCCAATAAGGTACTAACAAGTGGAGTGTTTCTAGATGTCATAACTTGTCTATAAGATATTACACACAATAAAATTTTCATTTCTTATCGCGTAACTGATGAGCGGATATTTTATATGTTTTTTGGGGGTAATTTCATGTAGTTTTTAGTATATTTTAGTTAGTTTTTAGTATATTTTTATTAGTTTTTAGGAAAAATTCATATTTCTAGACTTTACTATGAGTTTGTGTGTTTTTCTGTGATTTCAGGTATTTTCTAGCTGAAATTGAAGGATCTGAGCAAAAATCTGATTCAGGCTGAAAAAGGACTGCTGATACTGTTGGATTCTGACCTTCCTACACTCGGAATGAAATTTTTGGAGCTACAGAAGTCCAATTGGCACGCTCTCAATTGGGTTGAAAAGTAGACATCCAGAGCTTTCCAGCAATATATAATAGTTTATACTTTTCTCGAAGAAAAACGATGTAAACTGGCGTTTAACGCCAGTTCCATGTTCCATTCTGGCGTTAAACGCCAGAAACAGGTTGCAAATTGGAGTTAAACGCCCAAAACAGGTTATAGCCTGGCGTTTAACTCCAGAAACAGCCCAGGCACATGAAAAGCTCAAGTCTCAGCCTCAGCACACACCAAGTGGGCCCCAGAAGTGGATTTCTGCACTATCTATCTCAATTTACTCATTTTTTGTAAACATAGGTTACTAGTTTAGTATTTAAACAACTTTTAGAGATTTATTTTGTACCTCATGACATTTTAGATCTGAAATTTATATCTTTGACGGCATGAGTCTCTAAACTCCATTGTTGGGGGTGAGGAGCTCTGCTGTGTCTCGATGGATTAATGCAATTATTTCTGTTTTCTATTCAAACACGCTTGTTTCTATCTAAGATATTCATTCGCACTTTAATATGAATGTGATGATCCGTGACACTCATCACCATTCTCAATCTATGAACGCGTGCCTAAAAACCACCTCCTTTCTACCTTATATTGAATGAGTATCTCTTGGATTCCTTAATCAGAGTCTTCGTGGTATAAGCTAGAATCCATTGGCAGCATTCTTGAGAATCCGGAAAGTCTAAACCTTGTCTGTGGTATTCTGAGTAGGATTCAGGGATTGAATGACTGTGACGAGATTCAAACTCACAAGGGTTGGGCGTAGTGACAGACGCAAAAGGATCAATGGATCCTATTCTAGCATGAGTGAGAACCGACAGATGATTAGCCGTGCGGTGACAGCGCACCTGGACCATTTTCACTGAGAGGACGGATGGTAGCCATTGACAACGGTGATCCACCAACACACAGCTTGCCATAGGAGGAACCTAGCGTGCGTGAAGAAGAAGACAGGGGAAAAGCAGAGATTCAGAAGACAAAGCATCTCCAAAACTCTAACATATTCTCCATTACTGCATAACAAGTATTATTTAATCCATGCTTTTTATTTACTACCAATCAACACTGAGAATTATTATTATCCTGACTAAGAGTTACAAGATAACCATAGCTTGCTTCAAGCCAATAATCTCCGTGGGATTCGACCTTTACTCACGTAAAGGTTACTTGGACGACCCAGTGCACTTGCTGGTTAGTGGTACGAGTTGTGAAAAGTGTGATTTACAATTTCGTGCACCAGTAACCACTGGAAATAGATTGATAAACAATAAAAGATAACTAAAAATATAAGAATTGAAATCGAATAAAATATATATCGAAAAGAATAGGTTGAAATTAAATAAAAATATTTTTTTATTTAATTTTTTGTTTTAATAAGAGAGGGACTATTCAACCTAATTTGTTCATATCATAGTTTGAAAATTGAATCGAACGGACTCACTCAATCTCACTTGTCCACATTACGATTTCATTACAAAACCAAAAAGTGCTTTGACACTCCTATAATTTTTTTATGTTACGATTACAATAGTTAATGAGGCATTTATAACCAGGATGGATCCACTCTTTATGGTGTAGGGGCAAGCGCCCTACTACAATTTGGAATTTTATTGAGTAGTATATATAATAATATTTATTTGCTCCTATTAAATTATTAAATTTGACCCCACAATAATTTTTTATTCAACTTTCGATACTTGATAGCTAATTTAATAACTTCATATTAGATATCCATTATAATGATCAAGTTTCAAATTTAAATATGATTGATGTTCTTTCTTAAAAATCGATTCGAAAGAATATTATATATCCATTTGTATTTCTTCTTTTAAAATTAGCTTTAGTTTTTTTCATAATAACTACACTAATTAAATGAACTTTTTCAACTATGAATAATATCATCAAGAGCTAATTGTATGAAAGTTGAGTTTTAAATGATTGTTTAACGACATATACAAAAAAAGATATTTTAATTATATTGTCAAGGTTTTAAAATATGAAATATAAAAAATTAAATTTTAAATTATATGTTATTATTTAAATTATTATTTTAGTATTTTAATTTGTAATTAGATATTTTGAAACCTAATCATATTTTACAATAACAAAATATAATTATAACAACGATTATGCTACGTATACATAAAATAATCACTTGTATAGAATAAATCTTAAAATACAAATTTTAAAATATAAAATATACATTAAAAATAAATTAAATAATATATGTATTTATACACAAATTTATAGTAGATAATTTAATAGCTAATTTTTTATGTAAATGTAATATTTTTATTATAAAAATTATTATCATCTTATATATATTTCGTCTCCACTATCAAAATTTTCTGGATCCGTCACTATTTATAATCTTTTATTAGATTAAAATAAAAAAATTCTAAACCCACAAACATAAATCCTAATTTAATAATTAAATAGACAAAATCAAAATATACTAAAATAAATTAAATATTCTAAAAATATAAAATAATAACTTCTATATAATACTGAACTCTTCATATCTAGAGCATGTATCATAGATTATCAACGATGATTAAGAATGTTAATTCGTACAATGGGTTAGATCAACAAAAAAAGGTTATCGGCTGGTGGTGAAAATGGGCGAGCTGTGAAGACGTTGTCGTTGGAGAAAATCTGCTAATAGCAGGTTGGTTATGTGCGGAAAGTTGTCTACTCAACACTGATAACTATGACCTAAGTTAGAAGCCGATTGTGTTGTTAATGGGTTGGTAATCAGTGACGAGGGGGAATAAAGTGAGATTTGTGCGTGTGAAGGGCAGTACATAATAACGTGTATTGTAAGACCAGACTGTTAGAGTTAATGGTGTTTGCTTCAGAATCCGAAGTAGAACATGGTAATCACAAGTGGCCATGGTTAGTGATTTCGGAGTGCACCAGAGAGAGATTGAGATTGAAGAAGAGTGGTTTGATTTTTTTTTCTTTTTTTTGGATTTTTTTATAGTTTGTTTGAAAATTTTTAATAGTATAATTTGAATTGAATTTTAATGTTTAAAATGAATTAGTAAAATTATAGAATTGAATTGAATTTCAATATTTAAAATGTTTATCAAATAAATTAAAGTTTTATATTAGACAATCTTATTTTTTATTAATATAATATTATATTTAAATAATAAATATATTTATATATTAAATTATATAAAATAATTAAAAAAATATATTTTTTAATTAATTTTTTTCAATTAAAATTTGTTCACTTCTTTTTTAAAAAAATTAGATTAATTTAAAAATATTAAATTTAAAAAATATTATTATTAATTAAAAAATTAAATAGTTCTTTATAGTTGATTCCAATGATAAACCAATAATAGAAAACAAACATGAACTATAAAAACTAACTTGTTGAGTGATCTAATGACATAGTAAGTAAAAGGAGTAGTTATTAACGATAAATTATAATAATTAATTTATGTTATTAAAATGGAACAAAATTATACCATTTTTTGTTAATGTCATGATTAATACAACTTCACATGAAATATTCAAATGTATTGACAAATGCTTAGTGTTATTAATCTAAGTTAAATACATAAAATATATACGTATGGATAATTGTTTTAGATTTATATAGTAGACTTTTTAAAAGAAATATGTATATATTATATTAAGTGATTTGAAAGAAAAGAAAAGAAAGAAAAGAGAATGAAGATGGTGAGAGAAGAGAATATATGTATTAAAAAGTGGATGCATTAAGAGAATATGAATAAAAAAGTTAATGAATAATTAAATAATAAGAATATTTTAAATAAAATTTTAATGGAATACAATTTTAAATCAGATTTATTTGAGTTGGAATTAATTTTAAAATAAAATAATAAAATTAAATTAAATTTTATGTAAACTAATTTAATTATTTTTGTTTTAAATATTGAAATTGTATTCACTGAAGAGTTTTTAAACATTCTATTAATGATTTTTTTTTTTGCTGCACATGGATTTGGTTGTTTTTGTCAATTGTGGAATAACATTTTTATTTTGATTTTTTTTTTAACAAAAAATTCCATGATTTGAGATCAAATTACACCAGCAAATATTTACCATCATTTTTGCTTATTAACAACATGGAACCCAAAGTCAAAAGACTCCCAGCCATCCGTGTAAAAGATTAATTGGTGAAAATCTTATAGCCATTGTAACCACAACAAAGTTGCAACCAGCACAAAATGCACTTTTTAATTTATTGAAAATATTTAGTAACAAAAAAATCTGTTAAAATTAGTCATAATTTATCTTATTTATTATTTATTAATTATTGCGATAATTAATAAATATTAAATAAGACAAATTTTTATTATTTTTTTTATCTCCTTAACATTATCGTTAATTTATATTAAATAGTACTTTTAGTTAGTATGTTTAACGCTTTTAGTCTAATACTCTAAATACCATACGATTACTCTATTAGCCAATACTTTTAATTATTTTTAACTAACTATTGGCCAAAAATTAATAAATTATATTAAACTTATAGCATTACTGATCATTAGGAACTTAAATTAAAAATATTAAACACTAAAAGTAAACACTTTTCACAATACAAGAACAAAAAAAAGTAAACCAAACTAGAAAAGTTAGATCATCACCAAGTGTACAATACGAAACCGATTAATTAAAGTAGTCTAGGCTAAACTAAATTAAGCATGGTAAAATCCAGAGTTACTCTAAGCTAAAACATCAGAGAGAGAGAGAGAAGGGTGGGTTGATGGTTTTTCAGTATTTGAAAGTCAATACCCGAACCTAAGAGTGATCCTTCCTAGTTGAAGTTGTAACTTTGCAAAGATACTCTAAGGTGCGTTCATTGACTTGTTCTGAAAGCTGCTATCTTGATTCTTCTAACTGCAAAGCATCAAAAGAAAATATAGCTCTTAGCTTGTACTGCTATGTGTAATTCATAATGATAATAATATCGTAAGTGCTTAATTTACCATTAGCTAGCTAGGAAGCAAGGTTGTGAAATGAGGTAGTGTCAGAAATGACAGCAGCTTTGATTCTTTCAACGGTGCACTTAATTAAAGTGTTAACAGTGGCGACTGAACCCAGGGATAGCTTGGCGGTTGGGGCGGAGTCAACCAAGATCTGAAACGCAACCGTGAGGAGAGACCCTCCAGAAGATGCAGCAAGGCCATCAGGAAGAATCGCAAAACCCGAGGGAAGCAGGGCCAGGTAATCTGGATCCCCGCCACTAAGAATTATATTCATGGCAGCCATGTCCACGGGTGCATATACCACATAGGATCCACTGCAGTCTGTACAACTCTCCTGAAGTATCAGCATGTTGCTTTGGCTCGAATTCACACTCTACAGTACATATACGCAATTAATTAATTGTATGAATAAAGAAGGCAAGGCAAGGTAATTGAGAAAGTTAATTACATTGACGCGAAGCAGAGAAAGCACGTTGGCAGAGCTTGCTATGTGTGTGATTTCTTGAACAAGGCCTCGGTTGGAGAGGATATCCCACTGGCTTCGGGAGTTCTGATCTCTGAGGAAATGAAAGAGAGTGTTGGGAGGAACAGGGAGGGAGAAGGAAGTGGCAGCGCAGAGGACAATGCCAGGGGGTCTGCCAGGGTCGTCCATGCTCTTCCTCGTCATAACCCTCACATCATCCATATCCGACGACAGAGTGGTCCATGCATGTGCCGTGGAAGCTCCCACTCCAGTGCAGAAGCTCATCACCATTCTCTCTGCCAACTTCAGCATGCTCCTCCTTCCCTCCGCACTCGTACCACACAGCTCCCCTGCTCCTCCTCCTATGTAACTCGCAACACGTTCGCATTGTCTCTCTAACGTCGCCATCCACCTCTTAGCTCCAAAGGCCAGCCCGCACTTCACCAATGGCTTGTAGAGTGTATGCACGCCTCTGTCATCCACTTCTACATGCTCAATCCATGTCACCTTGGAGTAGCCGTTTGGGAGTTCTTCAATTAAGCAGCCAGAGGGCCTTCTTCGGCTGCTTCTTCGGCTTCTGCTCTCATTCTCCAACGACACATCTACCACTGTCCATCTCCCATCCGAATGTTCCTTGCAGTACCTTACGAAATAGTTCTCTCTGCTTGGAACAAGAGGCGATGCCACCTGGAACTCAGCCGACATCTGATAATAATAATAATAATAACAATCATCATCAAATTAATTGTTTCATTTTCTTAATTAATTAGTAGTAGATGAGTGTATATAATATACCACTTGCAACGCTCCGTTATAGTTTCCTGCCACTCCGGTTGAAAGCACTTCAAGTGTCAACGCTCTTGACACAATACCACAGAACATTGTTGACCATTGATTCTGAAAAAATTGAAAGTTTAATCAATTCATCAACATATTCCAATCCACAAACAAACTAAAATGTTGAAGTTGGGATTTGGGAACACCACTCACCACATCCATTAGTATCTCAACCAGTTTAGTGTGATTCATGATAATCACCGCGGATTCTCTTGAGGATTCAGATCTCAAGCCCAACGCTTTTGGGCCTATAACTCTAGGCGGGAAGGTCCTCAAGTATTCATCTTCGTTTAGAATCTCAGTACAGTGCTGGTTGCTTTGGACCCACAAAGGATCTCCAACCTGAGCTAGTCTTGTTAGTTCCTCCATAGCTGCCACAGCAAGCTCCACAATCCTGGGTTTGTCCGAATCACAAGGAACTGGGAACGGCCTCAGAAGCTCACTGCCGCCATACATCTCTCCAACCATGCCGCCGGCTGAGGACTGTGATCCTCCACCATAGCTACCAACTCCAAGATCAAGCGAGCGAGAATGTGGAGCCATGTGATTGCTATTGTGAGAGGAAGTCACTGGCTTCCCAACATATTTCTCCGCTATTCCCGAAATCCTATCAATCTGATGACCCAAGTATTGAACAGAAAATTAAGAATGAAAAATTTACAACTAAGTAGGAGCTGATGAGGAAGATGCATGATATGATGTAGAGCAACGTACCTCTTGTTTGAGACGAGCGTTCTCAATCCGGAGGTGCTGCTCGTCAAAGGACATTTCACCAAGGGCAGCAGGTCCTCCACAGTTGGGGCAAGTAGCATTGCTTAGGGCCTCCTTGTATCTGCTGTTCTCGGCACGAAGCTTCTCATTCTCAGCCTTTAATATAGCGTTCTCGTGCCTCTCATGTTGTGCCTTCATCTGTGTCCGCTTGTTTTGGAACCAAAACTTTACTTGCAATGGCTCTAATCCCAGCTCACGGCTCAGCTCCTTTCTTTGCTTGTCATCTGGGTGTGGACACTGCTTGAAGAACCTGACGGGCAGAATTCAAGTTCAAAACAATATGCCAATATTATATCAATTAAGCAAACTGAAAATACAAAATAAAATGGAGATCAAAATCTGTGTGTGTATATAGAATGGTCCTCACGCTTCCATTTCTTGTATCTGGTGCTGTGTGTGGCGATGGTAACCCTTCTTCTTGGGTCGTTGGTTGGGATCTTGCTCATCATCACCGGATGGAGCTTCCATGACGATCTCAGTAGCAGATTTAATGTCAAAGAACTCATCATCTCCGGTCCTTATTCCCAAATCACTCTCATTGTGAGACGATGACATATCAAGCATCATGTGCTGCTGATGAGAATCGAACACGTTCGTGGGAAACATGGACTCAGCAAATCCTTTAAATTTCAGAAATGATCGAAAAGCCACCGGTTTTCTTCTTCTAATCTGATGCCATATATAACAGGAATAATGAATGCATATGTAGGTTCTAGTATATATACAGAAAGGAAGAAAAATGTTAGATAGGTAGGAAGTGTTTGTTTTTCTTGTACCCACGACTCAGTAAATGGTACTACCCATGCATATAAAATAAGAAGGAAAATGTTTGAAATGGCTGTTCAATTGCAAGTTAAGTTGACCATTATATGAGCTTGGGGGCCGGGGAAGGAGGAATGGGTGCAATATGATGCTAATTAGAAATAACTTTTGGCTTGTCCTTAGCATTACAAATACATGCAAGCAATCAAGACTTTGAAACTTGAAATAAAAACAAGGTATGGCAATAAATCAGAAAAAGACAACAGTGTGAAAAGTTGACAACTATAGAGGATGATGACGATACGAGTATGTGTAACGCTTGGTAGCAAAGTGGGAAGTGGCAATAATAAGCAAGCAGCGTGAACCGCTCTTAAATTCTCTCTCTACATAGATAGTGCGTAATACATACGTAATGGTAACCTAGATACATATGGAGTTAAGAAAGGCAAGTCAAAGATGAATAGACAATGAATGCGAAAGCAAAATGGATAGGGAAGAGAGGGAACCTTAAGCGTTAATGGAGGAACCTGAGAGACGTTGAAGGTTACCGTTGTGGGTCACCGGAGATTTGTTTGTGTGGGAATTAGGGGACTTGATGGGGTTATTATGTTGCTCTCTCCGGGCCGGGCTGATTGAGACGTACCCACGAATAACACACACACGGATTCAATAACTCTTCTCTCTATGTAGCTAGGGCTTAATTAAGAAGAAACAGAAATTGGTGGGGACTGAGTAGTGAGGAGGAGGAGGAAGAGGAGGATTGAGGCCAGGAGAAGAAAAACAAGAAAGTAAAATTAAATGAAGAAGCTATATTTGGAGGATGGAAAGGAGTATTTGGCAGGAAAGGAAAGAAGTAATTAATTGCAGAGGGTGTAAATGCATTTATGGACAGACGTATGGTATAAATGATGCAGATAGATAGACAGATATATATGAAGAAGATAGAGATAGAAAAACAAAACAACGAACTTGTGGTGAACTCAATAGCTATTACCTCCAGCAACTTATTAGTTCTTACAATTCTAGATACAAGATATAAGATTTCGTAATTAATTTTTCAGAAAATGATAGGTATTGTGTAACTATTGAATCATTAGTATTATTATTATTATCAAGTCGACCTACTCAATCAAATGTTCGTGGAACCGGAAAGAAATTGGCGCATAAGATTCTCTTCGAATTCATATCATGACCTCTGTGATATTTATTTTGTCCCCACTGAGTTACTTGCAGCGACAACGGCGAAGGCTTAAGAGAACGTACCAATCATTTATTGTTGCCTCTTGTACGTGCCCACTAAATATTTCTAGAATAAAAATCTTAGTACACGGTCTTCGTTAAACAAATAATAATACTATTAGGTTATGTTTAGCAGTTTTTGGAAAATAAAACATGATTTATAATAAGAAAAGTATAGATAAACAAAGAAATTGTGTAATATTTTTACTTTTTTTAATTATTTCCTCATGTCACTAATTTTTTGCCGCTCCCTTCACTTTTATTCTCTCAAACATACATATTAAGCAAATAATATATAGCATGTTGTCCATCTCAGAAAACACTAACAACGTAACAATATTTGGGCTGTATTTTCTAAACCTGCTCTCAGCTCATCTTGGTGTTCTCATAATCTCATTGCAAAGTTTTTAATTAAATTAATGTACTTATTAGGAGAGGAAAGTGAATGAAAGAATATTGCATATGCATATAGCTAGGGTATAGCTTAGGGAGGGATATGACAGAAAAATATACAGATTTCGTATCTTACTTCATTAGTGTAGTTACGTACTTACGTGCTTACATTTCATTCCATCATCTTCTTGTACATGAGGAAATTATCATGCTGGGCCACTTCTTGAGTTGAGTAGGTGCTTCAAAATAAATTTTTAAACCATTCTTTTTCTTTCATTAAATTGTTGCTAATCAGAAAATAAAAAATAACATGACTACATTACTAAAGAACATTAATTATCGTTGATTTTACTGTCAGATTTAATATTAAATATTATTGATAGTTTTATTAGTGACTTTTAGTGACAGTTGCAACACTAAATTCCTCATCGACGAGAGGTTATTGTCGGATATATATATATATTTTCGAACCAAGTCCAACAATAACAAATGGCGCGAAAACAAATATAGTTGGCGCGCATATTAGAGTTTGATTTAAAATTGAAAAAATCCATTGGTAAGACTATTAAATAGAATGCGACATTTTGGCCACAGACCTAACGTTATCGGCAATTTTTTTTGCCAATTAAATGGACTCTAAATTTGAATTTGCGAACCCTTCCTTCTATTTCTACAACACTATCAACATCACTTCTCTTCCTTTCTCTTTCTCCCTCGCCGTCAGCCCTACCATCGTCACCATTCGTTACCATTTCGCTGTCACCAATCCCCACGACTCTAGCCATTGTCGCTGTTATGAGGGGCATCCACCAGGAGCTTGTTTCTCGCCTGCGACTTGCTGTTTCCGTCGTTTGCCGTCACCGACACTTGTTGCCGTCAGTTGCGACGCTACTCTTCTTCTTTCATCTAGGTATGTTTTCTTCCCTTCCTTCTTCCATTTTTTTACATTGTTGCCATTTGCTAAACCCTAACTCTACAATCTTCTGCCCTAGTGTCTACTACCATTGCCACCACACCGAAAAAGTTTTTTGTGCCGTCATTATCCAAAGTATATGAATTATTATAAAACTGTGATATATGATAAATTTAAAGTACTTTGTTTAGAGTAATTAGTTTTGAGTAATTATGTAATTTTATTTTTTAATTAAGACATAGAAATTTAATTCTCATTTATAAATCATATGTTGTGAAATTGTGATATATGGTTAATTAGCTATGTTTAGAGTAATTAGGGTTTAAATTATATTAGATTAAGATTTAGGATAATTAGGATTTAAATTATATTAGGTTTGGATTTAAATTATCTTAAGTTGATTAATTTAGTTTATAACTAATTAGAATAATTAGTTAGATAAATTACTTTAGAGTTTATTTTAAAATTGAAGTTAGACTAATTTAGACTTAAATTTTTGTTAATTAAGTTAACTTTGTTATTAATTAAGATGTTGGGATTAGGTTAATTAGTTTTACAAATGTACTTAATTTTTATTTAATAATTTTTATAATTTACTAACTTTATTTTTATTTTAGAATTTTTTTTTGTTTGAACTTCATTTAGTTTTAACCGTAGGTTGTTTGTATATATATATATATATATATATATATATATAAATTCTTGTTTGTTTGTGGAAGATTTTTAGTGGGGTTATTATAAACCTCCATAATATATTTTAATAGTGACTATTTTTAAAACCTCCCTAAATCATTAACAATAACTCCCATAACTCAATCAATACTAAAAAAAACTTCTAGCCCAAATAAATATCAGCCCAAAACAAGAAATAAAAAAAAGAACATTTAGAACTAGGCTTCGAGAGAGAGAGAGAGAGAGAGAGAGGAACCTCTGTGAAACCCTAAAATCTCCATGTCACTGTCGCCTTTCATCTCCTTGCCGCCGTCATCTCCGATCCTCCGTCAAAACGTTGCCGCTGGAGTTATGAATGGAGATCGTGGAGCCTCTGGATTTTTGTTGACCTCTCAGTGACGATTTGATTCAAATTGTTGAGGTAATGGTTTAAATCTTCCGCTTCTACGTCGTCTTCCACCACGGGTTGTGCCGCTGGTTCTGCTTTTCCTCCGGCAGCTTGAAGCACTCAGAGTGCGGTTTCGGCACGGATTCGATGGTGTGATTTGGGCGCGAATTCGGTAGTGCTAGCTGTGGAGATCAAGAAGGCGAGCTAGTGAGTCTCTGTAAGCTTCGATTGAAGATCTGTTCAAAGCTATCAGATCTAGTGGACTGATTTTCATGTCGTGTCGAGTCATTACAATGAGGATTTATTCCTAATTTTTTCTCGTTCTTTGCTTTCTTCAATTCTTCAAATTTTTTCAAAGATACTAGTTTTTGTGATAATTTGATGATATAGTTTTAGCAAAGTTATACACAAATCCTACTTCTTATGTTCTAATGTACTCTTCTCTTCTGTAAATTTTTCAGGCCAAGGCAGATGATTTGATATATATTTAGTTAAGTTGATTTGATATATTAAGTTAAGTTGATTTGATATATTATAAAGGTGAAGAGACATAAATGGAAAATCGTTATTCTCTATTAAAAATTTTGATTTTTCTTGAAGTAAAAAGGGTGTTAGGGTTCATAGTTTAGGTGATCATTAGGTTCAATTGTTTTCATTAGAGGTTATTCTCTTTTATCGATGCAGATTTGTTTTCACTAGGAATTGCTTAAAAGAATATAAATTCTTCACTTTATTACAACTGTAGTGATGAACTGATGATTGGCCTCGTTCCTAGTGAAATAAATAGCTATTGCTATTGCTTAAGATAGTTTATCTTTCTTGATTTTTTTTCCCTGTGAAAGAACTTGCAAATACCCATAAAAGTGCAAGAGCTAAATGACTAGTTGCTTTCCAGTTTCCATTATTCATATTTTTTCCTTTATAAGGTTTGAAGCTACTTTTTTATGTGTTTTTTTCCTTTCATTTCTTGTAGTAATTAGCCTCATGCCATAAAAGAATATGCTTTGTGATTTGGTGATCTTAATGACTTGAAGATTCTATCAGATGCAGGCCAAGATCTTTATATTAGAATTCCTGCTTCAGAGTTAGGTATGTAATACATTTATTTGGCCTTAAACTGCTCTTAATCTTTCTCTAATTTTGAATTATATCATATGGTTTATCTTTGTGTTTTGTACTGTGACATTAAACAATTCAAGAGACAAAAAATGGATGCAAGGGCAAGATACGAATTGCAGTTTGGGTCACAATTGGCGTATTATGTGGCATGCTCTTCGTTTCATGTTTGATATGGAATGGACGAAAAAAGGCCACTCTGAAAGGTAAATAATTCTCCTTTCTTTTTTATTGTGTAGTAACTTATTGAATTATTATCATTATAATGGAGAGTAATTATTAATTTGTCTTAAGATAATTTAGAGACCAATATAGAATTAATGGATCATATCAAGAAAGAACAAGAGGAGGACCCAGAGCTTCTATTGTATGACCTATCAGTTATAGCTTTTTGCATTGATAACTTTTTAGAAAAAAATAAGCTTGGAGAAGGTGGTTTTGGATCTGTGTTTAAGGTAAGAAACATATTACTTTTTTCAAGGATATTAGAATAGCAAAATGAAAAACTTTAAGCTAATTTGCAATTGATAAATGGCAGGGTACATTGGAAAATGGACAAAGAATAGTAGTTAAGAGGCTCTCAATAGGTTCTGGACAAGGGATCAAAGAATTTAAGAATGAAATTGCATTAATTAATGAAGAGAAATTACTTATATATGAATATATGCCTAATAAAAGCCTGGATGTTGTTATATTTGGTACAAAATCTAGAATTTAGATGCATGCTAAAATTAATATTAGCTGTAAAACTTCTTGCCTTAATATTAGCTGTAAAACTTCTTGCTTTGATATGTGTAAAACATGCTAAAATTAATAATAGCACAAGAGAATTTTCTTATTTTTCTTGTTAATCTTTTTTCAGCATTGTTGGAAATTCCCTTGTTTGTGCAACTGGAAAAGAACCAAACTGCTGTGGCATGAGTCAATGTCCATGAACTTAAATGGCACTGAAGGTAAGAATAAGATCTCTCAAGAGTTTCATCTTTTTTCAAATTAATTGTGAAATTGTGTCATTGTTTTTATGCCGACATCAATAATGGATGTCTCTGCCTTATAGTTCTCGGTTTCGGCCGTGTTCTTTGGTGGAAGTACAAGCACAATCAACAAGCATTTTTTGATGTTAAAGGTACTTTCCAATTAGCATCATAGTTAGCATTTTCTTCTTCTTTAATACTATAATAGTTCCTTCAATTCTTGTACAGCTAGGAGTCTGTTACTTATCCACTGACTTCCCTCACGCCCACTTCTTAAGGGTTCGCTTTTTTACTTTTCTTCTTCTCCACTTCCTCCATTTTCATTTCAATTACTTTACTGTGTGCTTGGTTTTGCTTGATTATTGGTGTGAAGGTTGAAGTGGAAGAACAACCAGAGATATCCGAGGCTTATTCCGTCTCTGCTGTCCCGTTCTTTGTCTTCTTCAAGGTAATTTGCACCTTTTTCTCTCTTGAATAAAAAACTCTGCTAATAGTTAATTGCTCGATAAATAGTTAAACGGCACCATAGCTGAATCAATCAAGTGTAAGGATCAAGGACAACTTATAATTCTCTGTATTTCAATCTATTGGGGCTTTTCTGCCTATCTTAGGTTCGGTTTGATTTGACACGACTTGTATTGATCCCATCAATGATAATGTTTCTACTTTCATGATCAATTCGGTAGTATAGTTTGTTGCAGTGTGCTTGTAGTTGATTGGTTTGGACACATTCACATTACTTTTAACCACTGATGGTGACTTACATATATCTTGATTTATATAGTTGCAAAAAGCTGCATTTATATATCTTGATTTGAACAGAGCATGCTAATTAGTTTGCACTAGTCACATGTTAATGTGTCACTTACACAATGTTTATTATCATGCATTTTTCAACATATAAATAATTTCATCTATTTGCCTTTTAATGATAAGTCAAATGCTAATGCATAATCCTTCTACATCTATTTCAGCACTAGTCACATGTAAATGCAACTGATTTGTGATCTGAAGCCCTTGAAAATGAGTTCGAACAACATGCATCTCTGAGGTTTGTACTTGTACTCTTTTCAATTTTAATGTTAATTATTTTTAGCCTTTTGTATTTGTTTCTTTATTGCTTTTCAGTAGCTGAAATAGAAAATATGTAATCTGCAGATTCAAAAAAGAATAGAAGAAATGGTTAGTGCTGGTTTGGACACTAGTTCACTTGAGATATATATATTTATGTATATAATGTTCTCTAATTATTATATGTTTAATACATGTTATTTTTAATATTTTGTTGTTGTAATTAATGTGATTGAAAAATGATGGTAATGTATTATATTGATTGTTTTTTAAGTATTTCTTTTGTTTAAATATGTAATATTTTAATTTTCTTTTACATATTTAATGTCTTGCTTAAGTATTTCTTTTTAAATAGTAAATGATTAGTATAATAATGTAATTCTAACATCCAGATTAATATTTTAAGAATAATATTGATAGGTTTTTAGAGGTTTAAAACCCCTACAGAATAGCTATTTTTTTTTAAATGGAAAATTTCTTTTGTGGGGGTTTTGAACTGCCACGAAAATTAACCAAGAACTGTCACAAAATGCTAGCACATAACCCCCACAAAAAGGATAAAAAACCGCCACTAAATGATATTGTGGGGGTTGTGAAAAACCGCCACAAAAAAGCTCGTGGCACCTCAAATTTTGGGGGTTTTGGAAACTGCCACAATCCTTTTTGAGGGGGTTTGAAACCTCCACAAATAGAAAAAAAACCGCCACAAATAAACAAAAACCTTGTAGTGTATATATATATATATAGTTGATTTTCTATCTCTAAATATGTTAAATTATTTAAGTTTTATGTTGGACTTACTTTTTCTAGGATAGAGTTTTAGGATTGAAGTGGGAGAAAGTTGCTTAGTGGCGTCTTCTTAAAATTTTTGTTTGCTAAAAAATTGTAGAGTAATTAGGAGATAGACACAAGAACGACTAGGATTTAATGTTTTATTGAATGTGTGTTTGTTTTAATTTATGTCTTTAACTATTTTTTCGATAAAAAATTGATAATTTTTTTGGTAGAGATCTCTGAATTAAGGAAAAATTCTGCCTAATTTTTGTTAAAATTGTTTTAAAATATGTTTGATTTGTGAAAAAATATAAAATATTTTTGTTAAAAAAATTCTAATTATAGAAAAAATTCTGTTAAAAATTTTAAAAAATTGATAAGGAAGTTACCTCGGAAAAAAAGGATAAACTAGAGGAAGAAGATAATGAATATGAATAAGGACAATCTAAGTATACTTTAATTAGCTTGTTATATGTTTAAATTTTAATTATATTATTATATAATTACAATGCATGCTAGCCTAATTAGTTATATCTTATGTGTTTTTTAAATTAAACTTTAATTAGATTGTTGTATAATTACATTACACGTTACCCACACCAGTGTTTTTATTCTTGTTTTAAGTAGACATAACGATAGACAAAGGTATTGTGAGTTGGTCTCGTAGTCGGAGTAGAGGGAGGGTGACTACTGACACCTATGGGACTTCTCAATCATCGTCCTCTACCTCGACTATCCCTAGGATGTCACATGTATTGGGTGCACAGGATCATCCCTTCATCATGGTCTCTATTCCCAATTACATTGGTCTTCCCCCACCACCCGTGCCTCCATGAAATCGTCTTGCTGCTTCACCAGAGTGGACTCCTCTATCTCCTCCACCCGTTCAGCAGCCTACTACTTTGACAACGACACCTCAATAGCAAACACTGTAGTATCAAAATCCTTTCATGAATCCCAACTAGATGTCTCAGTTCCGCCGCCGATCATTAGGATGGCGATTTGGCCTGATGATTTGACCGTGTGAGTACTATTTTAATTGCTTTTAAACACTACAAGAAAAATGTTAAACACCGGAAAATTTACCAAAAACAATTTGTCGGTAATATGTTTATCATCGAAATAAAGCTGACGATATAAAGTTTGCTGGTAATTATTTGTTGGCGAATTTTTTTGTCTGCCGTTAATTACTGTCAGAAAATTTTTGTTGATAATTTTTACCGTCGAATTTTTCTCCCGATAAATCTGACAGTAAATCCAACAGTAAATTTAAATTTTATTTTTTTAAAAAAATATTGTTAATGCTCATGTATTAAGATATGCTCATCAGCTAAGAGCATAACTTCTAGTGAAACATGAGGTGATGATAACAAGATAATAACAACAATTCTAGATTCCTAGTTATTCCTATATGGGCAGAAAAGTACAGATACTAACAGATAACAATAATTAGCAGCATATTGATGATCAGAATTTTTATGTGGTAAAGAATTTCACAATAAGTTCTCGTTGAAAGTATAACTTCTAAACCAACAAGAATCATTTCATACAAACATTTGGTTGTCACAAGTAACAAACCCCTATAAAAATAAACTGAAGTATTCAAACCTCGGGTCGTCTCTCAAAGGAATTGCAGGGTAGTGTTCTTGTTATTGGTTATGGACATGTATATTTTGGGGTTTTGGATGAGAAACAAGAAAAGTAAATTGTAATAAAAATCAAATGATAAAAAAGTCTTGGCAAGGTTTGGTGGTCAAGGATCTCTATCCTTATCACTAACCACAACATGATAATTGCAAAGATTAATCCCATTAAATCATCCTCTAACAAGTAAAGAAAAGTCAAATAAGCTATATCAATCTAAGTCTATAAGTCCTAGCTATTCACTAATTGAATTAATGAAGGTTAGAGTCAATGGCTACCAATTATCAATCACTTGGACATTAGCAACTCAAGAATTCCTAAGTTACCTTCACAAGTCAAGCACACAAAATTCTACTCTAATATCCTCCCAAGCATTTTGTCAAACACTTGGAAGGCATAGTAAATTGACAACAAGAATAAAATCTAACAACAACTAATTGCAAAGAATCAAAAACAACAATCAAAGAAATCACAATTAACATGAATTACCTTAAATTGCATTAAAGAAAAATGGAAGGAACAATCAACAACAAAATATGGAAACAAAATAGAGGAAATTACAACAAGAGAATAGAAGAACAAGATGTAGCAACAAAGAATTGAAAGGTAGAAGTAGATGAAAGCAAGAATTAAAACCTAGATCTAAGAAATTCTAATCTAAACCTAATCCTAATCTTAATTCTAGAGAGAAGAGAGAGCTTCTCTCTCTAGAAACTAACTCTAAAACTATATCTCAAGTATATGAATGAATCCTAATGATCCAAGTTGTGAATGATGCCTTCCCCTTCAATTCTTGCCTCTTTTAACCTTTTCCCCGCCAAAATTTAGCTCCAAAATTGGGCCAGAAGCACTTCAGAAATCGCCAAGCACGATTTCACTAAAGAGGTCACGTGCGGACATTGACGCGTACGCGTACAGCACGCGTGCGCGTCCTTGGAGATTTTACGATCCACGTGTGCGCGTCTGTTGCGCGTGCACGTAGATGAGTGCATTCCAAATCTTTGGCTTTCCATGATTTCTCCACTTTGCATACTTTTCTCTTCACTCCTTTGATCTATTCCTAGCCCTTTTCAACCTAAAATCACTTAACAAACAAATCAATGCATCTAGTGGAATCAAAGGTGAATTGAAATTAGTAATTAAAGGTCTAAAAAGCATGTTTTTATATTTAAGCACAAATTAAGGGAGAATCACAAAACCATGCAGTTTCATTGAATAAATGTGAGAAAAAGTTGATAAAATACTCTGAATTCAACACAAGATAAACCCTAAAAATAGGGTTTATCACATATATTTCAACATATGTTTCTTTAGTCTCAACAAAATAAAAATACACTCAATTTTCATAAATGAGAAATTAGTAGTTACCTAATGAACACCCTTATCAACAAGCTAAAGTCCTTATCTTGAAATCGGTATTCATGCAAAATCCAATCAGTTCGATCTCCCTTTAGTGTTTTACCCTTAAAAGACTAGAGTCTTTATCATATCCACAACAGGCTTCTTGTCTCGACGGATCTATACAAAAAATGACCATATAAAGGTAATTGAATCAGTCGCAAAAGGTAATTAATTATACCAAATATTTTATACATAAATGTTTCATGTATAACCAAATAAGAGTGGAATCTGATCACTGAATAGAATTTATACTAAAATTTCAGGTATAAAAAAGATAGAACAATTTCTCCAAAACATAAATCTAATTTCACTTGCAATTATTTTTTTTAGAAATAATTAAAAAAACATGTAAAATAGGAGGTCATAGCATCTATATCAACTTACTTTTTATTCAAATTATATTGTAATGCAAAAAAGAAAATTTAATTTTATCGCAAAGTTAAAACCAAACTTAGATGTTTGTTCAAAGTCTCATACATGACCAATTGACCATGACAGTCACAGCATAAAATTGTACCATAATTATGAAAATAACCTCAAAAATCAATCATCAATTATAAAACAAGTTAAAAACAAGTAATTTATTTTTACCTGCCACTACCAGCGTTGTTAAACTAATTGTTTTGAATCTGCAACGATAAAAGAAATTAAAATTCAAACAAGTTAAAAATAATTTGAAAAATAATTTAAATTTTTTTAAGACAAATACTGAACAATATTCTACATAAATAAACACTCACAACTGTAATAGATTTGTTATTTGGATGCTCTTTCTTATACTATCCTCTGAACTCAAACTTACAAAATGAAAATATAACAAAATATCTCAATAAAAATCAAGAACAAGCTAAAAATCATAACAAAAATCAAGAACAGGAAAAACTAAGAACAAATCAGAACAAAAATCATAAAAAAAATAATGAATTCAGAAATTACAAATTTTAAAATTAAAATAAAATAATGAACCCAGAATAAATCCTAAAATCGAAATCAGAATAAACAAAAAAATGAACAAAATCAGAACAAACCCTAAAATCAAATAAAAATAGAACAAAATCAAAATAAAACAAGAATATAGGTATACACCATAAATTAGGGTTTAGGGTTAGGGTTCAAAAAGGGGTTAGGGTTTTTTATTTAAAATGAAGTAAAAATAGGGATGGAATAGGAAGAGGAATGAGGGCAACCTACATGGAGGAAGGAGGAGAGACACAGGTCAGCGATTACGGGAGCAACGACGGTGGTAACAATGGCGGGAGGACAAAAACGGCAGCGACAGAGCAACCAATGCGTTGCAAGGTGCACTTAACCGAGTTCACGCAGTCTTTGGACACAACTGGTGGTGGTCGACGCTGGCGGAGGCACTGCCGTAGGTGGTTTAGGAGGGGGAGAGAGAGAGTAGTTCAAAAATGGCGGGGGAGAGGTTTGCGGTTCGAATTTAAGACAAGATTACTGTTGGATTTTTTGACGAAAAATCTGATGGTAACGCTTTGAAAGTGACCAAAACACAGCGTTGCACTAATCAAGGATTATCGACGGATAAATCTGACAGTAAATCTAACAGTAATTCCGGTGCCAATTTTTCTTGTTTTCCTCCAATTATTAACGGCGAATTTATCGTCGGAAAATCAAATCCGTCGGTAAATTTGCCGCTAACGTCTGACGGTAAATCTAATGATATTCAGCGTTTTTCTTGTTTTGAAATGCACTTTATTTTAAAGTTGTTAAACAATATTTATGTCTACTAATCTTAAGTTCTCCATTGTTAAGTTTGCACCAGATAACAATGCATGTAGACAAGAGTGTACTAATGTCATTAAACTGATATACGACCACTTATGGCTGAGCTACAAAGAAGATCTCTGCTGAAACCAAGTTTCATAAGTGAGCGGTAAGATATTTACATATTCAAACTTTAGTTAGTTATTATCTTTTTTTTAATAATGTATTTAATTTTGATTAACTAGTGCTAAATATTTTCTTGTGCAGGATAAATTTATATGGGAGAAGACTCATGATGCCATGATCAAGAAGATTTTCGACCATCGCATGGTTAGGCGGCTTCAGCAGATGCTTGAGGACATATGTCAGAGGCACGACCACCTTACTCCAGTTGCTCCACTTAGACATTAAGAATGTCCTCTACTTATATTAAGAGACTGATAAAGGGTTCAGGTATCGCTGAGCCGCAGATAGAGCCAATAGGACATTAGTCAGGTCGTTCAAGTATACTGGCGGGTCAACGATCTCCACAAAGACAAAGGCCAGGTTGGTATGTAAGTTGTTTTATTATGTTAAATTCGTTTTATCTTTGATTTTTAAATTAATTATCACTTGATTTGACCTATTGTTTCAATATGTAAGTTGCACCAGCATTTTTCAAACTAAAAGGCATAACTACCCAATCATAAGTACCTAACGCCCCAGGACAACGAAAGGCAGTTTTAGACACATCATCTTCTGCAATGAAGATCTGGTTATATCCTGAATAACCGTCCATAAAACTTAAAATTTCGTTTCCCGCTGCAGAGTCGATCAACATATCTACAATCGGCATAAAGTATTCATCCTTTGGAGTAGCATTATTCAAATGTCAAAAATCAATGCGTACTCTCAACTTCCCATTTTTCTTCATTACAGGAACAATATTCGAAACCCATTCCACATATCGTGTAGTTCGAATAAATTTTGCTTTAATCAAGCGTTCTATTTCTTCTTTAATCTTTTGATTGATTTTTGGAGCAAAACGACGAGGGGTTTGCTTTACAGGTCGAGCATTTTGTTTCAATGCTAATCAATGCTCTACAAGAGAATGATCGAGACCAGACATCTCATGATAATCCCAAGCAAAACAATCTTTAAATTCATGTAAAAGATGAAAAATTTCTGTTCAAAAAGGATCGACAAGATCTTTACAAATATATGTAATTCGAACGTCATCAAGAGTCCCTAAATTAATTTCTTCTAAGGGATCTTGAGATTCAAACCTTTGAAATGGTCATCATCTTTTACTGAATATTTTTCAAAATGCAAAGGTTTTAAATCGTAGATGCAATCGAAAGAGAAAGCAACAGATTCATTAGAAATAGAATATATTGGATCATTTACTAGATTAATATCAACTTGATTTTGAACAAAATGTGCCTCTGCTATTAAATCAGCATTTTGTCTTGAAACACCACTTGCATTACATGAAGAAGAAAAACTAAAACCATGACAAAACTTGATAGAAGGCATCAAGTTATTACAACTACTTAAAGAATTTGCATTCCTAAATGATTCTACTTCATTAGAAGAACCATTTTGATTTTATACAAAAAGAGAATTACTTAGATAATTATGTAAAGTTACCAGGTAGTCTGAAACATCCTGAACCTAGTCCATAAAGCAATCATTTATCCAGCCCTTAAGAATGACAATCCCAGCCAGTTGGGCTCACATTCAACTATGGGTAGTGCAACTTCACTGTTAAACCTTTCGAAGACAAGTAACAGCCTTCACAATTGTAAGAGTTCAACGTCCTGTCAACATTCAAATGTTTCAATTTAGGGCTATACATTCCGAGTCAACATGCAGCTGTTTGACATACAGGTTCGAATCTGCTTTAATGACTTCAGGTTTGCCATCTTCCGTCCAAAGAAGGACGCTTTGATGCATAGTTGAAGGTACAGCTCCAACACCATGTATCCAATCTCACCCCAACAAACCATTGTAACTCGCTTTTGATGGCACTACCACGAACACAGTGTTTCGCTCGGATGATCCAACCTTCACCCCCCAAAGTGACAAGACCTTTTGTTGGCGTCAAAGAACTACTAAAGTCTATCACAGCAATGTTAGTGGGGACTAGATCATCAGGATGCTTCCCTACTTTCATCAGCATCCTTTCAGGCAGGAGACTTATTGCTGATCCCCCATCAATCAAAATTTTATTCACCTTGACCCCACTCAAAGTGGTGGTGATATGGAGTGGGCGGAGATGAGATTTCTGCTTTTCAGTAGGTCTTAGAAAGTAACCCGGTTCATCCTCATATCGGATGAAGGAGAATGCCTCTTTGGCCTCCATGTCGTAGTCTTCCTCTGGGTCACCTTCATATTCCCCCAGATATTCAGTTGGAATAATTGAAATCGTTCCAACCATATCGTCATCCCCTTCTTCGAAATACTCTTCATCGACATCAACTTCCTTGCCTTTGTTGACCCCCGAGGAATGAGCTATTGCTTTGCCTTTCTCCATCTTCACAGGAGATGGAATTCCCTTCGGGCACGTCTCTCCATCAGAAAGAAAGACAATTCGAGAATGAACGGAAGGCGTTGCCTCCTTGCTTACAGCTTCTTGAGGCTTCTTGTTTTGATTAACATTTCTTCTACCCCTACCCCTGGGGTATCCCCTGGCTCGACCACGATAATAGGGAATTTGATTTCAAGGAGGTCCTTGATGTCCCTATTGTGGGTTCCGTCGATAGAGATCATCTCGATTCTGGAATTCCTGACAATTCCAAATCCATTGAACACCTATAGCCTGAGACCGGCTCAAAGGTGCAACCACATTTTGTTGAGGGGTCTTAGAGCTTTGACCCTTTATACGTCAAATTGGCTGCCTCTGATGCGCTTGCTCCTCTCTATGAGCCAATTCTTTCTTCATTCTTTCTTTCTCAAAAATCGCTGCGGCTTCAGCATCAAACACAGCGTTGCATCATGGACATAAGGACACATCACGGTCTTTAATCTTTTGCTGCACTAAAAAGTCTAGCAGGCCATCCCGAGCTCGAGGATACACCGATCAAACTTGTGACTCAAAATTATCAAGAGCCACATCGAAGTCGTAAGACGTGCCAACCATGTTCACTCCAAAACATGGTTCAACGAAGCTAGCATCAGCATCGAAGGGATCAACATCAACCTTCATCTCCTTTTTTCCATCATCGAACTTCAAACGTCCCTCCATTATAGCTTTCTGAATTAGGTTCCTGAAACAAACACAACTATTAGTTGAATGAATGGTTGCTTGGTGAAATTTACAATAAGATTTCTCTTTCAAATCTTTCACCGAAAGTAAAGTTCTACCCTCATGCAGAATTAACTATTTATCTTTAAGCAACAGATCAAAAATCTTATCAGATTTCGAAATATCAAAACTATATTTCTTTCCACTTTTCAGTTTTTAATCATTCGACTTTTCATTACTAGGAAGCTTTTTAAGTAACGAACAAACATATGGAGGACCCTTTTTAAGTTCGGCCAAATCGATCTCTGCCTCGAAATTGAGTTCCTCTTCCGAAGACTCCATAGTCACATTAGCGACTTTCTCTTTTCGAGTAAAAGGTTTACTCTTTAACTTCTGCTCATTCCTATGCTTATCCTTTTCTTTTTACATGAGTTCGACCTGACGAACCTTTTCAGCCAAATGGGCCAAGTCAGGGATATGCACATTAAGCAACTTTCGACGCATATAGAATCCCAACCCCATAACTGTAACACCCTACCATACAGAGTCTTATGCTTAAGTCATAATTCAGAGATGGCAAGGTATTACGACCTCTAAAATAAAAATTAGTACTTATAGTAGTATGAATGATTGATTATAACTAGGAGCCTTTGTAGAAAAAAAAAGGGGTAAACAAAAATCGCAACTCGAAAGCGCAACACTCCGATCGACAACGTATCGAATAAGGATAGACCAACGCGAGATTATATATATACAAAAGAGTGTCAAAAACAGGAATATCAAGACTCAAGATCCGGCTGCGAAGATAACCGGTCCGAGCATAACAATATATACATATGATAAAATAAGGAAAACCCCAAAGGAAACCCAAAGGGACACAAATACATAAAACCTATTCTCCAAAATCTCCCAAAAGAGGAGTCATCACAGTTTGTATTATTTAATGGAGATAAAAGTATCTAAGCAAAACATATAAACTAAGCAGAGTCCCCAAGAACAAGGAATCTTCGCAAATCTAGAAGTCTCCAGCATGCCTCAGCGGGAAACCTCACGTCCTGCATCTGAAAACCACAAAATCCGCATGGGTGAGAACCAGAGGTCCCCAGCATGGTAACAGCTTCCACATATATAATACATAATAATAGAGGAAAGCCAAAGGCAATCCTAGAACTTCCTCCAGATAATATCAAAGCTTATAAACAAGCTAAACCATATAAGGGCATCTGACTAAAGATTCTTCAGTCTAACTAATACTTCCCTTTCCAATTCCTTCTCACCTCCCAACTACCAGCAGGAGTATAATGTAACAAACACAGTTATATCAGGCAAGAATATACAAATAGGAGCAGTTAAGACATTTAAACAATTAGCAAGTAATATGCAGTCAAATAGGCAATCTCAAACAATTCACATAGTAAGCATATGATGAATGCCTGTCCCTAGTGGCCGATGATATCATCTTGTCGGTTATAGAGCCAACCCGACAAGTCCTGGTCGCTAACCATTGGACTGTCCCTCTGTCGTGCATCTCCAAACTCGAGTTATACTCGTTATAAACTTGATCATAAACATGATCCATATCCATCACCCTCACTGGTGAATACTTACGGGGGTTCGAGCTCATCCGGGCCTTTCACAGTGCCCGGCCACACTTACGACATAGGGTTAACAGAGCTTCGAGTCTCAACCTGGAGCACGTGGTGGCTAGCCACTGCTACTACCCAAGGAAACTCGTACCTCAGATAGTGGAAGTGCAATTTCACAATTATCAAATAATTCAGCATCAACATGCATGAATTCTCATCCATGGATCAACATCCATATCAGCCATTCCGGCTCACGGTTCAATCCAGAACCAGCCAATATTCATAGCATACACAGCTATTCCGGCTCACGGTTAAATCCATAACCAGCCATTTCATTAACAATTATAGCCTTTCGGCCCATGGCATCACAAGTACTTCCACCACCATCCTCCGCATCTCACTTAATCATCCTGATCCTCATTGATCATTCATTTTTCCCTTGCTTCACTCGCAAGTTACCTCATTCACTAGCCCCTTTCTAATAGCTAGGCATGTCATAATGATTTAAGACATAAATGGTGAGATCGGAGGCTTAGAAGTATGATATTTGGCTTTTAAAACTCAAAAATCAACTTTGGGATGAAAACAGGGCCTCGCGTACGCGCACTCCACGCGCACGCGTGGATGGCCTCAAAAACTCATCGACGCGTAAGCGTCATGCACGCTAACGCGTGGATTCCAAACTTGCCCATCGGCGCGCACGCGTCAACCACGCGTACGCGCGGGTGTTCTCGTGCCCCAGGCACAACACCGGCACAGTTCTGGCATAACTCTCGGGAAAATGGCTGGGCATTGGGTGCAGCACAATCGGCGCGCCCGCGCACATCACGCGTACGCGTGGATGGCACTTTTCGGAAGATCGGCGCGTACGCGCCAGGTGCGCCCACGCGCAAGGGGTCATTCTGCTAAAAATTTTCTAAGTTAAAAGCTGCAGAATTTCACAGATCTAGACCCCAATCTTCCGACGGACATAACTTCCTCATTTTAAATCATTTTTCACCCGTTCTTCGAACGGCATGGACATCCCGGATCCAATTTCATTTCTAAACAGATTTGGTACAAAACGGAGATCCGTAGTCCAAGTTATGTCCCGTCAAATTATGCCCAAAAACCATATTTTCATGCAAAACCACAATATGCCATTTTCAAAACATACCATTTTTAACTCATTTCAAAGTCAATCAAAACATGCCAATTTCATCCCTTTTCTTTGAAAACAATCAAAATGTATCAAATCCAACATCAAGCCTCCTCAACTCACACATTGACACATTACCACAATTACCAAAATCACTATCACATCATTTTAGCCTACTTCACCCAAGTGGCTCAAACTCAAACATATTGACATATCATATACTATTACTCATGCCAATTCTCAACAACACCAATTCCAATAAATCAATATTGTACACAATCAACATCTTACTCACCATCACATGGTTCAACCCACAATTCAACCATAACCAATCATCAAGCATATATCACAACATGCATATTTCTCATACATCATACCACCAAGGCATCAATAATCATCATCACATATATGACCACATCATATATCTCAATCATTCAACAACATCAACCATTCAATGCCTATCTTAGGGTCTCTAGCCTAAGTATTTCCTACCACATTACATATTAGATACGGGAAACCGAAACCATACCTTAGCCGAATTTCCCAAGCTCCACCGGAGCACTTCCAAACCACTTAACCACAAGCTCTCAAGGCCTCAACACCACCAAGAGCAGATTTTTCACCACCAAACCTTTTCCAAGCTTTTCAAAGTCACCAATCAAGCTCCAATATTCACATATACACAACCTAAGCCACAACCATCATACCCATACACAACATCTCAAAACCCAAACATCATAAAACAACAAAATACACTAGGGTTGAGAATCTTACCACACCCAAGGTCCAAGGAGACAAGATTAACCTTCTCCTTCAAGAGAGTTGGGCCCTATAACATCAAAGAACCCAAAATCTCAACATTTCACCCATAAAACTCGAAAATAGGGGCTGAGATTTCGAACAGCAAGGTGTGGCTTACCTCAAGATTAATTGTATGGGTTTTGTAGAGCTCTCCGCGGTGAACGCGTGGCCGCAAACGGGGCGGCAATCGGAGCTCTAGATCAAAAGTTATGGTGGTTTGAAGATCAAGTGAGAGAAAGAACTTGAGAGAGTGTTCTTCTCCCTTTCTCTCTAATTTTCAGCTTGTGTGTGTAACAAATGAGGAGAGAGAGTGCTGAAAACTAGGGTTTTGGTTAAGTTATGTTGGGCCAAGGGCCCACTTTGGGTCCGGTTGGCCCGGTTTGGCCCGTTCGGTCCAATCTTGGTCCGAATTCTATAAAATTGGTATCAAAATTCTCGTCTCAGTCTCCTCTATCACATTTAGCCATAAAAAATCACATTTTAGGCTTTCTAGAATAAATTCTCATTTATGGGTTAATTAGCCGTTAATTAACCGGGTTTTACAATAACTGCTATTTTCACAACTTCACTCTCAGGTAATGACACATAGCACCTACTGATAGAAAAATTGTTTTTGGTCTAGAAATTTCTCTTATAGAAAATAATTACTTCGTTGTAAGTATAGCTCCAAACCAACAAATAACTCTCAAATCAAATTTAATTTAGTTTTGTCACAAGTACAAACCCCAATGAAAATTAACCGAAGTATCTAAACTTCGGGTCATCTCACAGGAAATTGCAATTAAGTGAATGATTATTGGCTATGAAGACACAAGGGGGTTTAATTTATAAAAGGGGCAAGAAAATAAATGACAAGAAAAGTAAATCAAGTAACTAAATAAAGTAAGTAATAAAGAGAGACATTCATGGCAAAGATTGAGAACTTGGGCTTTCTATCCTAGTCACTAATACAATAATTAACAAGAATTTATCTTATTTCGTCACCCCAATGATAGAAAAAGGTATAATGTTATCTTCACACTCGAAGAAAGTCAAATGAGACTAGTGATGAGCGGATAATTTGTATGCTTTTTGGCATTATTTTTAGTATGTTTCTAGTATCTTTTAGTTAGTTTTTAGTATATTTTTATTAGTTTTTAATTAAAATTCACTTTTCTGGACTTCACTATGAGTTTGTGTGTTTTTCTGTGATTTCAGGTATTTTCTGACTGAAATTGAAGGTTCTGAGCAAAAATCTGATCCAGAGACTGAAAAGGACTGCAGATGCTGTTGGATTCTGACCTCCCTGCACTCGAAGTGGATTTTCTGGAGCTACAGAAGCCCAATTGGCGCGCTCTCAACGGCATTGGAAAGTAGACATCCTGGGCTTTCCAGCAATATATAATAGTCCATACTTTGCCCAAGATTTGATGGCCCAAACCGGCGCTCAAAGTCACCTACAGAAATTCCAGCGTTAAACGCCGGAACTGGCATAAAATTTGGAGTTAAACGCCCAAACTGGCATGGAAGCTGGCGTTTAACTCCAGAAAAGGTCTCTACACGAAATTCCTTCATTGCTCAGCCCAAGCACACACAAGTGGGCCCGGAAGTGGATTTTTCTGTCATTTACTCAATTCTGTAAACCTTAGGACACTAGTTTACTACTTATAGGATCTTTTGACATTGTATCCGTACCTTATGACCTCATAACATTTTGTACACGTTCTTTCCACAGTATGAGCCTCTAAACCCCATGGTTGGGGGTGAGGAGCTCTGCTGTGTCTTGATGGATTAATGCAATTACTACTGTTTCCTATTCAATCATGCTTGTTTCCATTCTAAGATAACACTGTTCTTAATCCGGATGAATGTGATGATCCGTGACAATCATCATCATTCTCAACCATGAACACGTGCCTGACAACCACCTCTGTTCTATCTTAGATTGAGTAGTTATCTCTTGGGTTCTTTAATCGGAATCTTCGTGGTATAGGCAGGACCTGATGGCAGCGTTCAAGAGAATCCGGAAGGCCTAAACCTTGTCTGTGGTATTCTGAGTAGGATTCAATGATTGAATGACTGTGACGTGCTTCAAACCTGTAACCTACTGGGCATTAGTGACAGACGCAAAAGAGTGATTCTATTCCGGTAGGGGAGGGAACCAAACCGGTGATTGGCAGCACTGTGACAGAGTGTGTGCATTAGCTTTCACTGCGCGGATGGGAGGTAGCTGCTGACAACAGTGAGACCCTACACGAGCTTGCCATGGAAGGAGACATGCGTGTTTGATGAAGAAGATAGTAGGAAAGCAGAGATTCGGAAGATGGAGCATCTCCAAACCTCAACCCATTCTCCATTACTGCAGTACAAGTAACCATTACATGTTCTTTTGCTTCTTACAATCAATCCTGATAATTTCTGATATCCTGACTAAGATTTACAAGATAACCATAGCTTGCTTCAAGCCGACAATCTCCGTGGGATCGACCCTTGCTCACGCAAGGTATTACTTGGACGACCCAGTGCACTTGCTGGTTAGTTGTGCGGGATTGCAAAAGTGTTATTGCAATTTCGTGCACCAAGTTTTTGGCGCCGTTGCCGGGGATTGTTCGAGTTTGGACAACTGACGGTTTATTTTGTTGCTTAGATTAGGACTGTTTTATTTTTGTTGGTTTAGAGTCTTTTAGTTGAGTCTAGTTTCATATTCTAAGTTTGGTGTCAATTGCATGCTTTTGTTTTTCTTTTAAATTTTCGTTTTTGCATGTTCTTAGTCCCTTTTTGATTCATAAAAATTCTAAGTTTGGTGTCCTCTTTGTGTTTTTCTCTTAAAATTTTCGAAAAATTCAGTGTTTGATTTTCTAAAAATTTTAAGTTTGGTGTCTTTTGTGTTTTTCTCTTTTCTCTTTTTAAAAATCAAATCTCTTTCATAAAAATTTTTCAATCATATCTTCTTAATTGCTGTTTTCAAAATCTTTTTTTTTACTAATTGATTCAGTTCTCAATTTGCTTTGATCTCATTTTCCCTTTTGATTTTCGAATTTTTTTTTATTTCTTTTTATTTTATTTTTTTTTCGGTTATTTCAAAAAAAAAAATAAAAATAAACAAAATTTATCTCTTTGCAATCATTCTCATTTCCCTTTTGTCCATTATGGACTTAAGTGGAATTAATCAGTCCAAGAGGACTCTGGGGTCTTATGCTAACCCCATTACAGCTGCATATGGGAGTAGCATCTGTATACCTCCCATCAAAGCAAGCAGCTTTGAGCTAAATCCTCAACTCATTATCATAGTGCAGCAAAATTGCCAGTATTCCGGTCTTCCACAGGAAGAACCTACTGAGTTTCTGGCACAGTTCTTACAAATTGCTGACACAGTATATGATAAAGAGGTGGATCAGGATGTCTACAGACTATTACTGTTTCCATTTGCTGTAAAAGATCAAGCTAAAAGGTGGTTAAATAACCAACCTACAGCAAGCATAAAGACATGGAAACAGTTATCAGACAAATTCCTGAATCATTTTTACCCTCCAAAGAGGATGACACAGCTAAGGCTGGACATCCAAGGCTTTAAACAAGAGGATCATGAATCCCTTTATAATGCCTGGGAGAGGTATAGAGGTATGCTAAGAAAATGTCCCTCTGAAATGTTTTCAGAGTGGGTACAGTTAGACATTTTCTACTATGGGCTTACAGAAAAAGCTCAGATGTCTTTAGACCACTCAGCTGGTGGATCTATACACATGAGAAAGACAATTGAAGAAGCTCAAGAGCTTATAGACACTGTTGCTAGAAACCAATATCTGTACTCTAGCAATGAGTTCTCTCCAGAAGAGGAAGTCATGACAGTAGTCACTGACTCTAATCCTCAAGAACAGGTAATGGAGCTTAATCAACAACTACTCCTGATGACAGAACAGTTAGCAGAATTTAAAGAGATGCTCAATGAAACTAAAGTTGCTAATAAAAGCATAGAACTACAGTTGAATCAAGCAAAACAGCAAATATCTAAACAGATAACAGAAGAGTGTCAAGCAGTTCAATTGAGGAGTGGAAAGACCTTGAATAACACTGTTCAAAAGAGCAAAAAGCCAAATAAGGAACAAGTGACAGAGGACAACCAAACCACTGTTCAAAATCCCTCTGAGGACAGTAAGAGCCCAGAGAGGAATATTGGCGTTCAAACACCAGAAAGGGAAGGAAAGCTGGCGTTAAACGCCCATTCCTTGCCCAGTTCTGGCGTTCAAACGCCAGAAAAGGAAGGGAAGTTGGCGTTTAACGCCCAAACTTCACCCATTCCTGGCGTTCAAACGCCAAGGGAGGATCAGACACCTGAGAGTGCTGACAGTAATCCCTCTAACAAGGCTTCTTCAACCACTTCTGTAAGGAATAAACCTGCAGCATCTAAGGTTGAAGAATATCAAGTCAAGATGCCTTATCCTCAGAAACTCCGCAAAGCGGAACAGGATAAACAATTTGCCCGCTTTGCAGACTATTTAAGGACTCTTGAAATAAAGATTCCTTTTGCAGAGGCACTTGAGCAAATACCTTCTTATGCTAAGTTCATGAAAGAGATCTTAAGTCATAAGAAGGATTGGAGAGAAACTGAAAAAGTGTTTCTCACTGAAGAATGCAGTGCAGTCATTCTAAAAAGCTTACCAGAAAAGCTTCAAGATCCTGGAAGCTTTCTGATACCATGCACATTGGAAGGCACTTACACCAAGACAGCCTTATGTGATCTGGGAGCAAGTATCAATTTAATACCTGCATCCACTATCAGAAAGCTTGGGTTGATTGGAGAAGTCAAACCAACCAGGATATGCCTCCAACTTGCTGATGGCTCCATTAAACACCCATCAGGCATAATAGAGGACATGATTGTCAAGGTTGGGCCATTTGCCTTTCCAACTGACTTTGTGGTGCTGGAAATAGAGGAGCACAAAAGTGCAACTCTCATTCTAGGAAGACCTTTCCAAGCAACTGGACGAACTCTCATTGATGTACAAAAAGGGGAAGTAACCTTGAGAGTCAATGAGGATGAGTTCAAGTTGAATGCTGTAAAAGCAATGCAGCATCCAGACACACCAGAGGACTGCATGGGCGCTGACATTATTGACTCTCTGGTAGAAGAGATCAATGTGGCTGAAAGCCTAGAATCAGAGCTTGAGGACATCTTCAAAGATGCTCAAACTGATCAGGAAGAGCCAGAGGAGGCAAAGGAATTTTCGAAAATTCCTCAGGAGGAGGATAAGCCTCCTAAGCCTGAACTCAAACCATTACCACCATCCCTGAAATATGCATTTCTGGGAGAGGGTGAAACTTTTCCAGTAATTATAAGCTCTGCCTTAAATTCACAGGAAGAGGAAGCACTGATTCAAGTGCTAAGGACACACAAGACAGCTCTTGGGTGGTCCATAAGTGATCTCAAGGGCATTAGCCCAGCCAGATGCATGCACAAGATCCTATTGGAGGATAATGCCAAACCAGTGGTTCAACCACAGAGGAGGCTAAATCCTGCCATGAAGGAAGTGGTGCAGAAAGAGGTCACTAAATTACTAGAGGCTGGGATTATTTATCCTATTTCTGATAGCCCCTGGGTGAGCCCTGTCCAAGTTGTTCCCAAAAAGGGAGGCATGACAGTGGTTCATAATGAAAAAAATGAACTGGTTCCTACAAGAACAGTCACAGGGTGGCGCATGTGTATTGACTACAGAAGACTCAATACAGCTACCAGAAAGGATCATTTTCCTTTACCATTCATAGACCAAATGCTAGAAAGACTAGCTGGCCATGACTATTACTGCTTTTTGGATGGCTACTCAGGCTACAACCAAATTGCAGTAGATCCTCAAGACCAAGAGAAAACAGCATTCACATGCCCTTCTGGCGTGTTTGCCTATAGGAGAATGCCTTTCGGTCTGTGCAATGCACCTGCAACCTTTCAGAGGTGCATGCTCTCTATCTTCTCAGATATGGTAGAGAAATTTCTGGAAGTCTTCATGGATGACTTCTCAGTGTATGGAGACTCATTCAGCTCCTGTCTTAACCACCTATCACTTGTCCTGAAAAGATGCCAAGAGACTAACCTGGTTTTAAACTGGGAGAAATGTCACTTTATGGTGACTGAAGGAATTGTCCTTGGGCACAAAATTTCAAGCAGGGGAATAGAGGTGGATAAGGCAAAGGTGGAGGTAATTGAAAAATTACCACCACCTGCCAATGTTAAGGCAATCAGAAGCTTTCTGGGGCATGCAGGATTCTACAGAAGGTTTATTAAGGACTTTTCGAAAATTGCTAAACCTCTGAGTAACCTGTTAGCTGCTGACACACCATTTGTGTTTGACACACAGTGTTTGCAGGCATTTGAGACCCTGAAAGCTAAATTGGTCACAGCACCAGTCATCTCTGCACCAGATTGGGCACTACCATTTGAATTAATGTGTGATGCCAGTGATCATGCCATTGGTGCAGTGTTGGGACAGAGGCATAACAAACTTCTGCATGTCATTTATTATGCTAGCCGTGTTCTAAATGATGCACAGAAGAATTACACAACCACAGAAAAAGAATTACTTGCAGTGGTCTATGCCATTGACAAGTTTAGATCCTACCTAGTGGGATCAAAGGTGATTGTGTACACTGACCATGCTGCTCTTAAATACTTACTCACAAAGCAGGATTCAAAACCCAGGCTTATAAGATGGGGTTGCTTCTGCAAGAGTTTGATATAGAAATAAGAGACAGAAAAGGGACAGAGAACCAAGTAGCTGATCATCTGTCCAGAATAGAACCAGTAGCTGGGGCGTCCCTCCCTTCTACTGAGATCTCTGAGACTTTCCCAGATGAGCAACTCTTTGCCATTCAGGAAGCTCCATGGTTTGCAGATATTGCAAACTATAAAGCTGTGAGGTTCATACCCAAAGAGTACAGTTATGTGCAGAGAAAGAAACTAATTTCAGATGCCAAGTACTACCTTTGGGATGAACCATATCTCTTTAAGAGATGTGCTGACGGAGTGATCCGCAGGTGTGTACCCAGAGAGGAAGCACGAAGGATCCTATGGCACTGCCATGGATCACAGTATGGAGGACATTTTGGAAGTGAGCGAACAGCCACTAAAGTTCTCCAGTGCGGCTTCTACTGGCCTACTCTCTATAAAGATTCCCGAGACTTTGTGCGTAACTGTGACAGTTGCCAAAGAGCTGGTAACCTGCCTCATGGATATGCCATGCCTCAACAAGGGATATTAGAGATAGAGCTGTTTGATGTATGGGGAATTGACTTCATGGGGCCATTCCCACCATCATACTCAAACACCTACATTCTGGTGGCAGTGGACTATGTATCTAAGTGGGTAGAAGCAATTGCTACACCCACTAATGATACTAAGACCGTACTGAAATTCCTCCAGAAGAACATTTCAGCAGATTTGGCGTTCCCAGAGTGCTAATCAGTGATGGGGGCACTCATTTCTGCAATAAACAGCTGCACCTTGCTATGGTTAGATATGGAATTAGCCACAAGGTGGCAACTCCGTATCATCCACAGACAAATGGGCAAGCAGAAGTCTCTAACAGAGAGCTAAAAAGAATCCTAGAACGGACCGTAATGTCCCGAAGAAAGGATTGGGCAAAGAGCTTGGATGATGCTCTGTGGGCATACAGAACAGCATTCAAGACTCCTATAGGGACCTCCCCATACCAACTGGTGTATGGGAAGGCCTGTCATTTGCCAGTGGAACTGGAACATAAAGCCTACTGGGCAACCAGATTCCTAAACATGGATGCACAGTTAGCTGGTGAAAAAAGATTGCTCCAGCTAAATGAGCTAGAGGAGTTCAGACTCAATGCCTTTGAAAATGCTAAGATCTATAAGGAAAAGGCAAAGAAGTGGCATGACAAGAGATTGTCAACCAGAGTCTTTGAGCCAGGACAAAAAGTTCTGCTCTTCAACTCTAGGCTCAGACTGTTTCCAGGAAAACTCAAATCCCGTTGGAGGGGTCCATATGTGATTACAGGAGTGTCACCATATGGATATGTTGAGCTTCAGGATATTGATTCTGACAGGAAGTTCATTGTTAATGGACAGAGAATCAAGCATTATCTTGAAGGAAATTTTGAGCAGGAATGCTCAAAACTGAGGCTTGAGTGATTCTCAGCAGAAGTCCAGCTAAAGACAGTAAAGAAGCGCTTACTGGGAGGCAACCCAGTCATTAGGAAGGTGTATGATTAGTTCTTACAGAGGTAAGTATCAAAAATGAAGGAATTCACAGAGTTACAGAAGGATTCAGCTCAAAAAGCAGAGAAAATGAGCTTACTGGCGAAAAAACGCCAGTAAGGGGCATTTTGGGCGTTAAACGCCAGAATGGGTACCATTCTGGGCGTTTAACGCCAGTAATGGTACCATTTTGGGCGTTAAACGCCAGAATGGGCACCATTCTGGGCGTTTAACGCCAGGTGTGCAGCATCCTGGGCGTTTTGGAAAAACGCCCAGTGAGGAAGAATTTCTGGCGTTTAACGCCAGCCAGGTGATGAGCGGATAATTTGTATACTTTTTGGCATTGTTTTTAGTATGTTTTTGATATCTTTTAGTTAGATTTTAGTACATTTTTATTAGTTTTTATTTAAAATTCACTTTTCTGGACTTTACTATGAGTTTGTGTGTTTTTCTGTGATTTCAGGTATTTTCTGGCTGAAATTGAGGGACCTGAGCAAAAATCTGATTCAGAGACCAAAAAGGACTGCAGATGCTGTTGGATTCTGACCTCCCTGCACTCGAAGTGGATTTTCTGGAGCTACAGAAGCCCAATTGGCGCGCTCTCAACGGCGTTGGAAAGTAGACATCCAGGGCTTTCCAGCAATATATAATAGTCCATACTTTGTCCAAGATTTGATGGCCCAAACCCGCAAAGCAATCCGGCCTCAGGAATTCCAGCGTTAAACGCCGGAACAGGAATAAAAGTTGGAGTTAAACGCCCAAACTGGCATGGGAGCTGGCGTTTAACTCCAGAAAAGGTCTCTACACGAATTTCCTTGATTGCTCAGCCCAAGCACACACCAAGTGGGCCCGGAAGTGGATTTTTATGTCATTTACTCATCTATGTACTAGTTTTCTATAAGTAGGACCTTTTACTATTGTATTAAGGAGCTTTTATCGAGACTTGGGTAGCTATCTTTGTTTTATGCTATCTTAGACCTCTGGGAGGCTGGCCATTCGGCCATGCCTAGACCCTGTTCTTATGTATTTTCAACGGTGGAGTTTCTACACACCATAGATTAAGGGTGTGGAGCTCTGCTGTACCTCGAGTATTAATGCAATTACTATTGTTCTTCCATTCAATTCCGCTTATTCTTTTACCAAGATATCACTTGTTCTTCACCTATGAACAAGGTGACTGACAACCATTCTTGTTCTACAAGCATTCGAGGCTTAGTGAATATCTCTTGGATTCTTCGGAGTCTTCGTGGTATAGGCAGGACCTGATGGCAGCATTCAAGAGAATCCGGAAGGTCTAACCTTGTCTGTGGTGTTCTGAGTAGGATTCAATGACTGAATGACTGTGACGTGCTTCAAACCCTGAGGGCGAGGGCGTTAGTGATAACGCAAAAGAATCACTGGATTCTATTCCGCGCCTGATTGAGAACCGACAGATGAATTCCGCTATGCCGTGACAGGACATATGCAATCGCTTTCACTGAGAGGATGGGAGGTAGCTGCTGACAACAGTGAGACCCTACACGAGCTTGCCATGGAAAGGAGTAAGAAGGATTGGATGAAGGCTGTAGGAAAGCAGAGAGACGGAAGGGAAGGCATCTTCATACACTTGTCTGAAGCTCTTACACCAATGATATACATAAGTATCACTATCTTTTATGTTATTTTCGTTCATCATCATCATATACATTTGAGTTTGCCTGACTAAGATTTACAAGATGACCATAGCTTGCTTCATTACTAACAATCTCCGTGGGATCGACCCTTACTCACGTAAGGTTTTATTACTTGGACGACCCAGTACACTTGCTGGTTAGTTGTGCGAAGTTGTGTAATGCCATGGTATTGAGCGCACCAAGTTTTTGGAGCCATTACCAGGGATTATGAGAGTTGTGAAAAAGTATAGTTCACAATTTCGCCGGCCAAGTTTTTGGCGCCGCTGCCGGGGATTGTTCATGTTTTGAGCAAGCTTTTGGTAACATCAGAGCCAAGATCCGGCAACAACATCAAATTTTTGGTGTTATTGCCCGGGATTGTTTAGGCTGGACAACTGACGGTTCATCTTGTTGCTTAGATTAGGTATTTTTTTCGAAATTCTTGAAGGTGAATTCTAGAGTTTCATGATGATTTGTTGAAATCTGGCTGGCTGAGAAGCCATGTCTAATCTGATTGGACCGAGGTTTCAACTTATCACCACAAGAGCTTGTTGATTTCGTATCAATCTTGCTGTTGGAGCAGTGATTTGCTAAGGCTTGGCTGACCTTGGTCATGTCTAGTGTTTTGGACCGAAGCTTTCTTTGAAAGCTTGGCTGGCTGTGAAGCCATGTCTAATTCCTGGACCGGAGCCTTAGACTAGCATTGCACTGATTCCTGGAATTCTCATTAAGAATTTTGATACTTTCTTTTCACTTAATTTTCGAAAAATACAAAAAAAAAAAAATTTTGCAAAACCATAAAATCCCAAAAAAAATATTTCTTGTTTGAGTCTAGAGTCTCATCTTAAGTTTAGTGTCAAATGCATGTTTTTGTTATATTTTTCGAATCCATGCATATATTTCTTTGTTTTGATCTTTGAATTCTATTGACTTGAAGTATTTTGTGTGTCTCATATGCATTTTCATGTTGTTAGTGTCAGTAGTACACAAACTGCTAAGTTTGGTGTCTTGCATGCATTGTTAATTGATTCCTTTTGCATTTTGATTATCAAAAATCCAAAAATATTTTTAATTTGTGTCCTTTCAAGTCAATGATACAAAGAATTGAAGATTCAAAACATGCTGCAGAGGAATTATACAGAAAAAGCTGAGCATTCAAAAATGCCCAGTGAAGAAGGCAGACTGGCGTTTAAACGCCAGCCAGGGTACCTGGTTGGGCGTTTAACGCCCAAAAAGGGTGCATTTTGGGCGTTAAACGCCAGAATGTATACCATTCTGGGCGTTTAACGCCAGGATGGTGCAGGGGGAAGATTTTGTTTTCAAAATCAAATTTTTCTTAGTTTTTCAAAAAAAATCTTTTTCAAATCAAATCTTTTCAATCAAATGTTTTCAAAATCAATTTCTTTCCTTTTTAAAGATACTTACTAACAATTAATGATTTGATTGAACATCACAAGATTGTTACCTTTTCTGTTGAGAAAGGTTTGAATGTTTCAAATCATATCTTTTCTTGTTAGGCAAGTCATTCATTTTTAAAATCATATCTTTTCAAATAGTTTTCAAATCATATCTTTTAAAAAGTTTTCAAATCATATCTTCTCAATCACATTTTTATTAAATCTTTTTAACCACATCTTTTTCAAAACAGTTTTCAATCAAATCTTTTTAATTTCTAATTTCAAAATCTTTTTCAAAAATCACTTGGTTTCCTTTCCACTTTGATTTCGAAAATCAATTGATGTTTTTCAAAAATGTTTTCAAAGTATTTTAATTAATTTTCGAAAATCTTCTTCCCTCCTTCTCACATCCTTCTAATTATGGAGTGCCACTCCTTCTCAATGCACAATTCGAACCTTATCTAACTAAAGTTCGAATTTATCTTCTCCTTCTTCTTTCTATTTCTCTTTTCCTCTGACACTTAAAGGAATCTCTATACTGTGACATAGAGGATTCCACATTTTCTGTTCCCTTCTCTTTCATATGAGCAGGAACAAGGACAAAGGCATTCTTGTTGAAGCTGATCCTGAACCTGAAAGGACTTTGAAGAGAAAGCTAAGAGAAGCCAAAGCACAACTCTCTTTAGAGGACCTGACCGAATTCTTCAAGGAAGAAAACATGGCAGCAGAAAACAACAACAATGCAAACAATGCAAGGAAGGTGCTGGGTGACTTTACTGCACCTACTCCTGATTTTTATGGGAGAAGCATCTCTATCCCTGCCATTGGAGCAAACAACTTTGAGCTTAAGCCTCAATTAGTTTCTCTAATGCAACAGAATTGCAAGTTCCATGGACTTCCAATGGAAGATCCTCATCAGTTTTTAGCTGAATTCTTGCAAATCTGTGACACAGTCAAGACTAATGGGGTTAACCCTGAGGTCTATAGACTGATGCTATTCCCTTTTGCTGTAAGAGACAGAGCTAGAATATGGTTGGACTCTCAACCTAAAGAAAGCCTGGACTCATGGGAAAAGCTAGTCAATGCCTTCTTGGCAAAATTCTTTCCACCACAAAGATGGAGCAAGCTTAGAGTGGAAGTCCAAACCTTTAGACAAAAGGATGGAGAATCCCTCTATGAAGCTTGGGAAAGATACAAACAATTGATCAGAAAATGTCCTTCTGACATGCTTTCTGAATGGAGCATCATAGGTATTTTCTATGATGGTCTCTCTGAACTATCTAAGATGTCCTTGGATAGCTCTGCAGGAGGATCTCTTCATCTGAAGAAGACGCCTGCGGAAGCTCAAGAGCTGATTGAAATGGTTGCAAATAACCAATTCATGTACACTTCTGAAAGGAATCCTGTGAACAATGGGACTAATCAGAAGAAAGGAGTTCTTGAGATTGATGCTCTGAATGCCATACTGGCTCAGAATAAGATATTGACTCAACAAGTCAATTTGATTTCTCAAAGTCTGTCTGGAATGCAAAATGCACCAAACAGTACTGAGGATGCTTCATCTAAGGAAGAAGCTTATGATCCTGAGAACTCTTCCATGGAAGAGGTGAATTACCTAGGAGAACCCTATGGAAACACCTATAATTCTTCATGGAGAAATCACCCAAATCTCTCATGGAAGAATCAAGAGAGACCTCAACAAGGTTTCAATAACAATAATGGTGGAAGAAACAGGTTTAGCAATGCAAGCCTTTTCCATCATCTTCTCAGCAACAGACAGAGAGTTCTAAGCAGAATACTTCTGACTTGGCAACAATGGTCTCTGATCTAATAAAGACCACTCAAAGTTTCATGAATGAAACAAGGTCCTCCATCAGAAATTTGGAAGGACAAGTGGGTCAGCTGAGCAAGAAAGTTACTGAACTCCCTCCTAGCACTCTCCCAAGTAATACAGAAGAAAATCCAAAAGGAGAGTGCAAAGCCATAGACATGGCCGAATTCTGGGAGGAAGGAGAGGCAGTGAACGCCACTGAGGAAGACCTCAATGGGCGTGCACTGGCCTCCAGTGAGTTCCCCAATGAGGAACCATGGGAATCTGAGGCTCAAATGAGACCATAGAGATTCCATTGGACTTACTTCTGCCATTCACGAGCTCTGATGAGTATTCTTCCTCTGAAGAGGATGAGTATGTTACTGAAGAGCAAGTTGCTAAATACCTTGGAGCAATCATGAAACTAAATGACAAGTTATTTGGAAATGAGACTTGGGAGGATGAACCTCCCTTGCTCACCAAAGAACTGGATGACTTGTCTAGGCAGAAACTGCCTCAAAAGAGGCAGGATCCTGGGAAGTTTTCTATACCTTGTACCATAGGCACCATGACCTTCAAGAAGGCCTTGTGTGACTTAGGGGCAAGTGTAAACCTCATGCCCCTCTCTGTAAAGGAGAAATTAGGGATCCTTGAGGTGCAAGCTGCAAGAATCTCATTAGAGATGGCAGACAATTCAAGAAAACAAGCTCATGGACTTATAGAGAATGTTTTGGTGAAGATTGAAGACCATTACATTCCTACTGATTTCATAGTCCTAGAGACTGGGAAGTGCATGGATGAATCCATCATCCTTGGCAGACCATTCCTAGCCACAGCAAAGGCTGTGGTTGATGTTGATAGAGGAGAGTTGATCATTCAAGTGAATGAAGAATCCATGGTGTTTAAGGCCCAAGGATATCCCTCTATCATCATGGAGAAGAAGCATGAAGAGCTTCTCTCAAAACAGAGCCAAACAGAGCCCCCACAGTCAAACTCTAAGTTTGGTGTTGGGAGGCCACAACCAAACTCTAAGTTTGGTGTTGAAACCCCACATTCAAACTCTAAGTTTGGTGTTGGGAGGTTTCAACACGGTTCTGAGTGTTTCTGAGGCTCCATGGAGTCCTCTGTCAAGCTAATGACACTAAAGAAGCGCTTGTTGGGAGGCAACCCAATGTTTTATAGTTAACTATTTTCTTTTGTTATTTTATTTTTTGTAGGTTGATGATCATAAGAAGTCACAAAATCCATTGAAAAAGCAAAAACAGAATGAAAAACAGGAAGAAAAACAGCACACCCTGGAGGAAGAAGCTGCTGGCGTTTAAACGCCAGTAAGCCTAGCAGTTGGGCGTTTAACGCCCAGTCTGGCACCTTTCTGGGCGTTTAACGCCAGAAAAGGGCACGAGACTGGCGTTAAACGCCAGTAAAGGGCAACAACCTGGCGTTAAACGCCAGGAATGGGCACTAGCCCGGCGTTTAACGCCAGAAATGGCTCAAAACGTGATTTTGAGCAACTTTTGGTGCAGGGATGACTTTTCCTTGACACTACAGGATCTGTGGACCCCACAGGACCCTACCATCACTCTCTCTCTTCTTCCCCCATTCACCAATCACCTCAACACTTTTTCCCCAAAAACCCCTCACCTATCAAATCCCATCTTTCTCTTCACCACTCACATCCATCCTTCATAAAACCCCACCAACCTCACCCTTAAAATTCAAACCACCTTCCCTCCCAAACCCACCCTCAAATGGCCGAACCTTTTACCCCCCTCTCTCCTATAAATACCCCTCTTCAACTCTTCATTTTCACACAACCTAAACACCCTTTCTTCTCCCTCTTTGGCCGTATACACCACCATCTCCCTCTTCTTCATTTCTTCTTCTTCTACTCTCTTCTTTCTTCTTTTGCTCGAGGACGAGCAAACATTTTAAGTTTGGTGTGGTAAAAGCGTTGCTTTTTCATAACCATTATGGCACCAAAGGCCGGAGAAACCTCTAAAAAGAGGAAAGGGAAAGCAAAAGCTTCCACCTCCGAGTCATGGGAGATGGATAGATTCCTCTCAAAGGTGCATCAAGACCACTTCTATGAAGTTGTGGCCTTGAAGAAGGTGATCCCCGAGGTCCCCTTTTCACTCAAAAAGGGTGAATATCCGGAGATCCGCCATGAGATCCGAAGAAGAGGTTGGGAAGTACTTACCAACCCCATTCAACAAGTCGGAATCTTGATGGTTCAAGAGTTCTATGCCAATGCATGGATCACAAAGAACCATGACCAAAGTGTGAACCCGAATCCAAAGAATTATCTTACTATGGTTCGGGGGAAATACTTGGATTTTAGTCCGGAGAGTGTGAGGGTGGCGTTCAACTTGCCTATGATGCAAGGAGATGAGCATCCTTTCACTAGAAGGGTCAACTTTGATCAAAGGTTGGACCAAGTCCTCACAGTCATATGTGAAGAGGGCGCACAATGGAGGCAAGACTCAAGAGGAAAGCCGGTTCAATTGAGAAGGCATGACCTCAAACCCGTGGCTAGAGGATGGTTAGAGTTCATACAACGCTCAATCATTCCCACTAGCAACCGGTCCGAAGTTACCATAGACCGGGCCATCATGATCCATAGCATCATGATTGAAGAAGAAATAGAAGTTCATGAGGTTATAGCCCAAGAACTCTATAAGGTGGCGGACAAGACCTCCACTTTGGCAAGATTAGCCTTTCCTCACCTCATTTGTCACCTCTGTTATTCAGTTGGAGTTGACATAGAAGGAGATATCCCCATTGATGAGGACAAGCCCATCACCAAGAAAAGGATGGAATACACAAGAGACCCCTCTCATCAAGAAATCCCTGAGATTCCTCAAGGGATGAACTTTCCTCCACAAAACTATTGGGAGCAACTAAACACCTCCCTAGGAGAATTAAGTTCCAACATGGGACAACTAAGGGTGGAGCATCAAGAACACTCCATTCTCCTCCATGAAATTAGAGAAGATCAAAGAATCATGAGGGAGGAGCAACAAAGACAAGGAAGAGACATTGAGGAGCTCAAGCACTCCATAGGACCTTCAAAAGCAAGGAAGAGCCGCCATCACTAAGGTGGACCCATTCCTTGATTTCCTTGTTCTTTATTCCTTTGATTTTCGAATTTTATGCTTTATGTTATCCATGTTTGTGTCTTATGATCATTAGTGTCTTAGTGTCTATGCCTTAAAGTTATGAATGTCCTATGAATCCATCACCTTTCTTGAATAAAAATGTGCTTAATTGAAAAAGGAAGAATTGCATGAATTTTGAATTTTATAATAGTTTAATTATTTTGATGTGGTGGCAATATTTTTGTTCTCTGAATGTATGTGTAAACAGTGCATATATATCTTGAATTTGTGGTTCATGAATGTTGGCTCTTGAAAGAATGATGAAAAAGGAGACATGTTACTGAGGATCTGAAAAATCAATAAAAAGATTCTTGAAGCAAGAAAAAGCTATTCAAAAAAAAAAAAAAAAAAAAAATTCGAAAAAAAAAAAAGAAAGAAAAGAAAGAAAAAGAAAAGAAATAAAGTTGTGATCCAAGGCAAATAAGAGTGTGCTTAAGAACCCTGGACACCTCTAATTGGGGACTTTAGCAAAGCTGAGTCACAATCTGAAAAGGTTCACCCAATTATGTGTCTGTGGCATGTATGTATCCGGTGGTAATACTGGAAGACAGAGTGCTTTGGGCCACAGCCAAGACTCAATAAATAGCTATGTTCAAGAATCATCATACTTTACTAGGAGAATCATTAACACTATCTGGACTCTGAGTTCCTAAAGAAGCCAACCATTCTGAATTTCAAGGGATAGATTGAGATGCCAAAACTGTTCAGAGACAGAAGGTTAAAAGCCCCGCTCATCTAGTTAATACTGATCTTCACAGATGTTTTTGGAATTCATTGCATATTCTCTTCTTTTGATCTTATTTGATTTTCAGTTGCTTGAGGACAAGCAACAATTTAAGTTTGGTGTTGTGATGAGCGGATAATTTGTATACTTTTTGGCATTGTTTTTAGTATGTTTTTGATATCTTTTAGTTAGATTTTAGTACATTTTTATTAGTTTTTATTTAAAATTCACTTTTCTGGACTTTACTATGAGTTTGTGTGTTTTTCTGTGATTTCAGGTATTTTCTGGCTGAAATTGAGGGACCTGAGCAAAAATCTGATTCAGAGACCAAAAAGGACTGCAGATGCTGTTGGATTCTGACCTCCCTGCACTCGAAGTGGATTTTCTGGAGCTACAGAAGCCCAATTGGCGCGCTCTCAACGGCGTTGGAAAGTAGACATCCAGGGCTTTCCAGCAATATATAATAGTCCATACTTTGTCCAAGATTTGATGGCCCAAACCCGCAAAGCAATCCGGCCTCAGGAATTCCAGCGTTAAACGCCGGAACAGGAATAAAAGTTGGAGTTAAACGCCCAAACTGGCATGGGAGCTGGCGTTTAACTCCAGAAAAGGTCTCTACACGAATTTCCTTGATTGCTCAGCCCAAGCACACACCAAGTGGGCCCGGAAGTGGATTTTTATGTCATTTACTCATCTATGTACTAGTTTTCTATAAGTAGGACCTTTTACTATTGTATTAAGGAGCTTTTATCGAGACTTGGGTAGCTATCTTTGTTTTATGCTATCTTAGACCTCTGGGAGGCTGGCCATTCGGCCATGCCTAGACCCTGTTCTTATGTATTTTCAACGGTGGAGTTTCTACACACCATAGATTAAGGGTGTGGAGCTCTGCTGTACCTCGAGTATTAATGCAATTACTATTGTTCTTCCATTCAATTCCGCTTATTCTTTTACCAAGATATCACTTGTTCTTCACCTATGAACAAGGTGAATGACAACCATTCTTGTTCTACAAGCATTCGAGGCTTAGTGAATATCTCTTGGATTCTTCGGAGTCTTCGTGGTATAGGCAGGACCTGATGGCAGCATTCAAGAGAATCCGGAAGGTCTAACCTTGTCTGTGGTGTTCTGAGTAGGATTCAATGACTGAATGACTGTGACGTGCTTCAAACCCTGAGGGCGGGGCGTTAGTGATAACGCAAAAGAATCACTGGATTCTATTCCGCGCCTGATTGAGAACCGACAGATGAATTCCGCTATGCCGTGACAGGACATATGCAATCGCTTTCACTGAGAGGATGGGAGGTAGCTGCTGACAACAGTGAGACCCTACACGAGCTTGCCATGGAAAGGAGTAAGAAGGATTGGATGAAGGCTGTAGGAAAGCAGAGAGACGGAAGGGAAGGCATCTTCATACACTTGTCTGAAGCTCTTACACCAATGATATACATAAGTATCACTATCTTTTATGTTATTTTCGTTCATCATCATCATATACATTTGAGTTTGCCTGACTAAGATTTACAAGATGACCATAGCTTGCTTCATTACTAACAATCTCCGTGGGATCGACCCTTACTCACGTAAGGTTTTATTACTTGGACGACCCAGTACACTTGCTGGTTAGTTGTGCGAAGTTGTGTAATGCCATGGTATTGAGCGCACCAAGTTTTTGGAGCCATTACCAGGGATTATGAGAGTTGTGAAAAAGTATAGTTCACAATTTCGCCGGCCACCAGGGTACCTGGCTGGGCGTTAAACACCCAAGTGGGGCAACAGATGGGCGTTAAACGCCAGAATGGGTGCCATTCTGGGCGTTTAACGCCAGCTTGGTGGGGGGGGGACCACAATTTTGTTTTCAAATCAGATTTTTTCAAACTTTCCTTTTCTCACCCATACTTTTCTACAAAATCACACTTCAATCATTCATCATTCACTTCCAAATCTTCAAAAATCAAAACTTTTTTTTTCAAATTTATTTCAAATCAATTACAAACATTGTACAAAAATTTCACCCTTTTCTCAATTTCTTCTCAAATCTTCTCAAATCTCCTTTCAAATCCCTCTTTGTTTTCGAATAACTCCCCTCCCCACCTTATAAATGCACGTTTGTTCCACTCTTCCAACCACACCATTCGAATTTTCTCTTCCTCCCCCTCTCTTCTCTCTTCTCTTTTGCTTGAGGACAAGCAAACCTCTAAGTTTGGTGTGCTTTTCCGTGATCACTAAGCCAAGATTCATCAATATCATGGCTCCTAAGGGAAAACAAACCAATTTAAGAGGCAAGAAAGAGAATAATCCAAAGAATCTTTGGAATGAAGAGAAGTTCTTAACCAAAGAACATGAAGACCATTATCATAAAATAATGGGTCTGAGGTCAGTGATCCCGGAAGTTAAATTTGATCTGAAAGAAGATGAATATCCGGGGATCCAAGAGCAAATTCGAAACAGAGGATGGGAAGTTCTAACCAATCCTGAGACAAAGGTTGGAAGGAACATGGTTCAGGAATTCTACTCAAATCTGTGGCTAACAGATAAGCAGAGAATGACTGGAACTGCTTACCATACCCATAGAACCATGGTCAGAGGGAAAGTTATATACTTCCATCTGGACAAAATAAGAGAAATATTCAAGTTGCCTCAACTGCAAGATGATCCTGATTCCTTTAATAGGAGGATGGTGAGAGTAGATAAGGGGTTGGATCAGGTTCTAGAGGACATATGCCTCCCTGGAACTAAGTGGATAACCAATTCTAAGGGTGTCCCAAACCAACTCAAGAGGGGAGACCTCAAACCAATTGCAAGAGGTTGGCTAGACTTTATTGGGCATTCCATATTGCCCACTAGCAACCGTTCTGAGGTCACCATCAAGAGAGCAGTGATGATTCATTGCATTATGCTTGGAAAAGAGGTGGAGGTCCATCATGTGATTGCCTGTGAGATCTACACAATTGCAAATAGGAACTCCACTGTAACCAAATTGGCTTACCCAAGCTTGATCTCCTTGCTCTGTAAAGAGGCTGGGGTGAAGATAGAAGAAGATGAATTCATACCCATTGAACATCCAATCACCAAGAAGACAATGGAAGGAGCAAGAGAAGCAGGGGCGTGAAATCCAAGAGATGAAACGCCAAAAGCTCTCCTCTCAAGCTGAGGGAGCATCCACTTCTCAAAATCAAGGTTGTTGAGTTCTAACTCTGTGAACACCTCTATCATTAGGAGCCTATTTTTTCGTTTTTGTTCTTGTTTTTCTATTTCTAGTCTCATCTTATATCTATATTTGAGTCTTGTTCTTAATTAATAAAATTAATAAAGTTTATGCCTTAAAGCTATGAATGTCCTATGAATCCATCACCTCTCTTAAAAGAAAAATGCTTTAATCACAAAAGAACAAGAAGTACAGGGTTTCGAAATTTATCTCTGAAACTAGTTGAATTAGTTTGATGTGGTGACAATACTTTTTGTTTTCTGAATGAATGCTTGAACAGTGCATATGTCTTTTGAATTTGTTGTTTTAAGAATGTTAAAATTGTTGGCTCTTGAAAGAATGAGGAGAAAGAGAACTGTTATTGAGGATCTGAAAAATCATCAAATTGATTCTTGAAGCAAGAAAAGCAGTGAAAAAAAAAATTTCGAAAAAAAAAGGGAAAGAAAAAAAAAGAAGGAAGTAAAGTTGTGATCCAAGGCAAAAGAGTGTGCTTAAGAACCCTGGACACCTCTAATTGGGGACTTTAGCAAAGCTGAGTCACAATCTAAAAAGGTTCACCCAATTATGTGTCTGTGGCATGTATGTATCCGGTGGTAATACTGGAAGACAGAGTGCTTTGGGCCACAGCCAAGACTCATACACTGGCTATGTTCAAGAATCATTATACTTAACTAGGAGAATCAATAACACTATCTGAGTTCTGAGTTCTCATAGATGCCAATCATTCTGAACTTCAAAAGATAGAGTGAGATGCCAAAACTGTTCGGAGGCAAAAAGCTACTAGTCCCGCTCATCTAATTGGAGCTGTGTTTCTTTGATATTTTGGAGTCTATAGTATATTCTCTTCTTTTTATCCTATTTTGATTTTCAGTTGCTTGGGGACAAGCAACAATTTAAGTTTGGTGTTGTGATGAGCGGATAATTTGTATGCTTTTTGGCATTATTTTTAGTATGTTTCTAGTATCTTTTAGTTAGTTTTTAGTATATTTTTATTAGTTTTTAATTAAAATTCACTTTTCTGGACTTCACTATGAGTTTGTGTGTTTTTCTGTGATTTCAGGTATTTTCTGACTGAAATTGAAGGTTCTGAGCAAAAATCTGATCCAGAGACTGAAAAGGACTGCAGATGCTGTTGGATTCTGACCTCCCTGCACTCGAAGTGGATTTTCTGGAGCTACAGAAGCCCAATTGGCGCGCTCTCAACGGCATTGGAAAGTAGACATCCTGGGCTTTCCAGCAATATATAATAGTCCATACTTTGCCCAAGATTTGATGGCCCAAACCGGCGCTCAAAGTCACCTACAGAAATTCCAGCGTTAAACGCCGGAACTGGCATAAAATTTGGAGTTAAACGCCCAAACTGGCATGGAAGCTGGCGTTTAACTCCAGAAAAGGTCTCTACACGAAATTCCTTCATTGCTCAGCCCAAGCACACACCAAGTGGGCCCGGAAGTGGATTTTTCTGTCATTTACTCAATTCTGTAAACCTTAGGACACTAGTTTACTACTTATAGGATCTTTTGACATTGTATCCGTACCTTATGACCTCATAACATTTTGTACACGTTCTTTCCACAGTATGAGCCTCTAAACCCCATGGTTGGGGGTGAGGAGCTCTGCTGTGTCTTGATGGATTAATGCAATTACTACTGTTTCCTATTCAATCATGCTTGTTTCCATTCTAAGATAACACTTGTTCTTAATCCGGATGAATGTGATGATCCGTGACAATCATCATCATTCTCAACCATGAACACGTGCCTGACAACCACCTCTGTTCTATCTTAGATTGAGTAGTTATCTCTTGGGTTCTTTAATCGGAATCTTCGTGGTATAGGCAGGACCTGATGGCAGCGTTCAAGAGAATCCGGAAGGCCTAAACCTTGTCTGTGGTATTCTGAGTAGGATTCAATGATTGAATGACTGTGACGTGCTTCAAACCTGTAACCTACTGGGCATTAGTGACAGACGCAAAAGAGTGATTCTATTCCGGTAGGGGAGGGAACCAAACCGGTGATTGGCAGCACTGTGACAGAGTGTGTGCATTAGCTTTCACTGCGCGGATGGGAGGTAGCTGCTGACAACAGTGAGACCCTACACGAGCTTGCCATGGAAGGAGACATGCGTGTTTGATGAAGAAGATAGTAGGAAAGCAGAGATTCGGAAGATGGAGCATCTCCAAACCTCAACCCATTCTCCATTACTGCAGTACAAGTAACCATTACATGTTCTTTTGCTTCTTACAATCAATCCTGATAATTTCTGATATCCTGACTAAGATTTACAAGATAACCATAGCTTGCTTCAAGCCGACAATCTCCGTGGGATCGACCCTTGCTCACGCAAGGTATTACTTGGACGACCCAGTGCACTTGCTGGTTAGTTGTGCGGGATTGCAAAAGTGTTATTGCAATTTCGTGCACCAAGTTTTTGGCGCCGTTGCCGGGGATTGTTCGAGTTTGGACAACTGACGGTTTATTTTGTTGCTTAGATTAGGACTGTTTTATTTTTGTTGGTTTAGAGTCTTTTAGTTGAGTCTAGTTTCATATTCTAAGTTTGGTGTCAATTGCATGCTTTTGTTTTTCTTTTAAATTTTCGTTTTTGCATGTTCTTAGTCCCTTTTTGATTCATAAAAATTCTAAGTTTGGTGTCCTCTTTGTGTTTTTCTCTTAAAATTTTCGAAAAATTCAGTGTTTGATTTTCTAAAAATTTTAAGTTTGGTGTCTTTTGTGTTTTTCTCTTTTCTCTTTTTAAAAATCAAATCTCTTTCATAAAAATTTTTCAATCATATCTTCTTAATTGCTGTTTTCAAAATCTTTTTTTTTACTAATTGATTCAGTTCTCAATTTGCTTTGATCTCATTTTCCCTTTTGATTTTCGAATTTTTTTTATTTCTTTTTATTTTATTTTTTTTTCGGTTATTTCAAAAAAAAAATAAAAATAAACAAAATTTATCTCTTTGCAATCATTCTCATTTCCCTTTTGTCCATTATGGACTTAAGTGGAATTAATCAGTCCAAGAGGACTCTGGGGTCTTATGCTAACCCCATTACAGCTGCATATGGGAGTAGCATCTGTATACCTCCCATCAAAGCAAGCAGCTTTGAGCTAAATCCTCAACTCATTATCATAGTGCAGCAAAATTGCCAGTATTCCGGTCTTCCACAGGAAGAACCTACTGAGTTTCTGGCACAGTTCTTACAAATTGCTGACACAGTATATGATAAAGAGGTGGATCAGGATGTCTACAGACTATTACTGTTTCCATTTGCTGTAAAAGATCAAGCTAAAAGGTGGTTAAATAACCAACCTACAGCAAGCATAAAGACATGGAAACAGTTATCAGACAAATTCCTGAATCATTTTTACCCTCCAAAGAGGATGACACAGCTAAGGCTGGACATCCAAGGCTTTAAACAAGAGGATCATGAATCCCTTTATAATGCCTGGGAGAGGTATAGAGGTATGCTAAGAAAATGTCCCTCTGAAATGTTTTCAGAGTGGGTACAGTTAGACATTTTCTACTATGGGCTTACAGAAAAAGCTCAGATGTCTTTAGACCACTCAGCTGGTGGATCTATACACATGAGAAAGACAATTGAAGAAGCTCAAGAGCTTATAGACACTGTTGCTAGAAACCAATATCTGTACTCTAGCAATGAGTTCTCTCCAGAAAAGGAAGTCATGACAGTAGTCACTGACTCTAATCCTCAAGAACAGGTAATGGAGCTTAATCAACAACTACTCCTGATGACAGAACAGTTAGCAGAATTTAAAGAGATGCTCAATGAAACTAAAGTTGCTAATAAAAGCATAGAACTACAGTTGAATCAAGCAAAACAGCAAATATCTAAACAGATAACAGAAGAGTGTCAAGCAGTTCAATTGAGGAGTGGAAAGACCTTGAATAACACTGTTCAAAAGAGCAAAAAGCCAAATAAGGAACAAGTGACAGAGGACAACCAAACCACTGTTCAAAATCCCTCTGAGGACAGTAAGAGCCCAGAGAGGAATATTGGCGTTCAAACACCAGAAAGGGAAGGAAAGCTGGCGTTAAACGCCCATTCCTTGCCCAGTTCTGGCGTTCAAACGCCAGAAAAGGAAGGGAAGTTGGCGTTTAACGCCCAAACTTCACCCATTCCTGGCGTTCAAACGCCAAGGGAGGATCAGACACCTGAGAGTGCTGACAGTAATCCCTCTAACAAGGCTTCTTCAACCACTTCTGTAAGGAATAAACCTGCAGCATCTAAGGTTGAAGAATATCAAGTCAAGATGCCTTATCCTCAGAAACTCCGCAAAGCGGAACAGGATAAACAATTTGCCCGCTTTGCAGACTATTTAAGGACTCTTGAAATAAAGATTCCTTTTGCAGAGGCACTTGAGCAAATACCTTCTTATGCTAAGTTCATGAAAGAGATCTTAAGTCATAAGAAGGATTGGAGAGAAACTGAAAAAGTGTTTCTCACTGAAGAATGCAGTGCAGTCATTCTAAAAAGCTTACCAGAAAAGCTTCAAGATCCTGGAAGCTTTCTGATACCATGCACATTGGAAGGCACTTACACCAAGACAGCCTTGTGCCTTTCACCTTCCCCTGGCATTGAAACATATATTTGTTTTATCCTAAACCTTTTAATTTTATTTTTTATTTCAAGTTCTTTCTTTTTTTATTTGTCTAAAAAACAAAATTTTTGTTGCACAATTAAAAACTAATACTAAAAAAAACAGATTTTGCTCCTAAATATTAATATCGAACCAACTACTATTTATTAAAAATTTGCATAACTGAAAAAAAAAATCAATCATTCAAATACATACATGCTCATTATGTTCTACATGTTTCACGATCGAGTGAGCTGGAGCTGTTTCCTCACGTATCGAAGTTTCGACCACATATAAGATTCTTAGAGCAACTCCAACGCTTGAGTGCCAATACCACTTTTTCTGACAAAGAGAGTTCCTAACTGTTGGAGGAAAGTAGAAAAGGTCCCCACACGATTTTCAAGAGGAATGAGTCCCTTTGAATGGGGACTTAGGATGACCAATAATAACTTGCCAAATGGCAAGTTATTATTTAAATAAATAATTATATAAATTTTAATTAATTATATTAAATAATTATATTTTTATTTAATAATTAATTATTTATATTAATTATTTAAATAATAATTAAATCGTAATTAATTTATTAATAATTGTTACTTGATAGAGAACCTTGTGCAGACCCATATACATACAATACATCAACACACAACGGAATATAACTTAAGTAAATTAGTTACTAAGTTTGTTATTATTATTGCCAGCTGGAAGTGGTTAGTTAGAATTGAACTAGCACTATATAAACTTGTTGCTGTAGTGATAGTAACTTGAGTTCTTTCACTATAGATTGAGTTTATGCTAATTCTATTTTTTCTCTTAATTTCCGCTGTTCATAAACTCTCTCTCTCTCAGCTTCACTCACCCTTTAACATGGTGCGGTGAGCGTGGAGATGGAAGAGTGTTCTAGGGATTGAGATTGAAGAAGGGACTTAATCATTGAAACTTGATAATCAAAGACACAAGTTTTGAATCGCTAGTTAGCGTGCAGTGATGGAACCAGCTCGCGGAATCGCACAACCAGAAGCACGATCACCATTGGAGAACCTCGATCCTTAGGGAATTTCAGTCTTTTTGAATCAATTTTCTGCAATTCAAGTGCACATAAACAAAAGTAATGGAGGACCAAGCCAAGATCCTGCGAGTCCCTTTTACTTACATCCCTCCAAAAATTCAGGTATATGCATAGCTCATGAAATTCTGAATGGAAGGAACTATGGAGATTGGAGTAGAGCTATGAATCTTGCTCTGAAATCAAAGAACAAACTTAGGTTTATTGATGGTAGCTTAGATAAGCCAGAAAAGCACGATCCCCTATTTGAGGCATGGGAATTATGTAATACATATGTAGTTGGGTGGATCAATCGTTCACTAGAACCTGACATTGCCAAAAGTGTGAGCTGGAACACCATAGCACGGGATCTTTGGGAAAACCTAAAACATAGGTACTACCAAGGTGACTGCTTCCGAATTGCTGAGCTACAAGAAGAACTATATGCAACTAAGTAGAGAGAAATGAGTGTGACCGTGTACTTCAAAAAATTGAAGACGATATGGGAGGATCTGGACAGCTTTAAAGCAATTCCTTCGTGTGAGTGTGGAAGAAATTGCAGTTGTGGACTGGGAGTCATAAGGGACTTTAGAACTGAAGATCAGGTTACTTGATTTCTTATTAGAGGATTGAATGAACAATATGCTGGGGTTAGGTCACAAGTCATGCTTATGGATCCACTCCCAAATATCAACATTGTTTTCTGTCTTCTCACACAGCAAGAGAGACAATTTCAAAGCTTCGATTTTGTCTCAGAACCAAAATTGATAGCTCAGACAATCACTCAACCTGCCACTCTCTTGAACACTGCAGAGGCCTTTCAAGGCAGAGGGAGAGGGAGGGGCAGAGAAGGCAAAAATCCAGGCTTTGAAAGAGGACAGGGAGGTAGAGGCAAGATGCAATGCTCACATTATGGCAAGATAGGACATTTTGTTGATACATGCTACAAAAAGCATGGATTGCCACCACATCTTAAGCAAAGATATAATACAGCATTCACCAACATAAGTGCAACTGAATTTGACTCTGAGGGAAGCAATGAGAATCTCAGAAACCCTTACAGTGGACAGGATGGTGATGTAACAAGTCTTGATTTTACACCTGAACAAAAATCAGCCTTATTAGCACTTCTCAGCAAGGAAGAGCAGAAACCAAGTCATAGTGCTGATCCTCACAAAGAGCCTTTGCCAACACCTCATCTAGGTAAGTTGGTACACATTATGCATTTCACATCAAATATTCTCGCATTAAATGTTTCAAATAAGAAATTTGCATCATGGGTAACGGACACGGGGGCAACTGACCATGTCTCTTACTCACTCAATGACTTTCATACATATCATGAGATAGCTCCAATCCTTGTAAAATTGCCTAATGGTGCATTAGCCATTAGCAAAATTGCTGAAACTATCATATTCACAAATGAACTTTACCTTGTTGATGCATTATACATTCCCTCTTTTAATTTCAAGCTGATTTCTGTTTCTAAGGCCACATCACATTTACATTGTCATATGAATTTCGATGACCAAAAATGTAAGATACAGGATACCAACTCGGAGAAAGTGATTGGAGTAGCTAGAGCTTGTGGGGGACTTTACAAACTGAACAAAAAAGCAGTGAGGCCTAACTTTGCACAAACAACAAGCATTCTTACCTTGCCAAAGTCAGAAATAAAAGGAATAAACATTTGACATTTTCGGTTAGGACATTTACCTTTTGAAAAACTCCATGTAATGAGATATGTTTTTTCTTTTATAGATTGTAATACAAAAATTGATCCATGTGATACATGCCATTTTTAAAAGTAAAAGAAATTGAGTTTTTCAAATAGCAATACTATTTCAGCAAGCATATTTGAACTTCTTCATATTGATATTTGGGGCCCTTTTGCAATTCCCTCAATTGCTGGCCATAAATACTTTCTAACAATAGTAGATGACAAATCCAGATTCACTTGGACTCATCTAATAAAAACCAAAGCTGAAGCTAGCACAATAGTAAAAAATTTTGTTCAATTTACAAAAACTCAGTTCAGCAGCCAAGTAAAGTACATTAGAACAGATAATGGGCTGGAATTTTCAATGAAAACTTATTATGCTGAAATAGGAATAATACACCAAACTTCTTGTGTTGAGACCCCTCAACAAAATGGAATTATTGAGTGAAAGCATCAACATATTCTATCTGCCACAAGAAGTTTGTTCTTTTAATCTGGAATCCTAAAATGTTTTTGGAATTTTGCATCCTTCATGTAGTTTATGTCATAAATCGGGTTCCAAGCACTTTTCTAAACAATCAATCACCATTTCAAATCTTGCATAACACCACCCCTGATTTCTCAACCCTTAGAGTTTTCGGTTGCTTAGCTTATGCTAGCACCATCACCTCAAATAGATCAAAACTTGATTCGAGAGCTCGAAAATCAATATTTTTAGGATTTAGGGAGGGTGTTAAAGACTATGTACTCATGGATTTAAAAACTAGACAAATTTTTGTTTCAAGACATGTACATTTTTATGAAGATCACTTTTTCTTTTCTATTGAAACTAACTCCTTAACTACAACTGCATCTAATCAGCAACAATCCATGAGTATTGACCCCTTTTCATATGACATTTTTCAACCTCAAACACACCAAAGTCTAGCTAATCTTGAGTCACACCAAAAGGAGCATGACCTCACTGGTCAGTCTTCACATAATGACATTTTTCTTAATGCAAACTCAATACCAATTAAGCCTTCTCACAATTCACCACCACTTACTATCTCTAACACTAACACTAGTAATGAGATAAGTCCTACAGTACCTATTGCTAAGCAGAATGTGCAAAGAAGGACCTCGAGAATAAGAAGACCTCCTTCTTATCTACAAGACTGTTAGTGCTTAAATCTCACCACCAAGCCCGTCTGTTCCGTCAATACCCACTGTAAGTATCCTCTATCTAATTCTTTGTCATATGAGAAACTTTCTAAAAATCATAGAGCATTTTCGATTGCATTATCCATAAATACTGAGCCCAAGCATTATAAGGAGGCTATGTCTCAACCTTGTTGGAAAAAGGCTATTAAATCTGAACTTGATTCATTTGATGAAAGCAAGACTTGGAAGATCACCTCTTTACCACCTGGGAAGAAACCTATAGGATGCAAGTGGGTTTTCAAGGTGAAATACAACCCTGAAGGATCTGTAGAACGCCATAAGGCACGTCTTGTTGCCAAGGGCTACACACAAGTCCCTGACATTGATTACAGAGACACCTTTAGTCTAGTTCTAAAGCTCACAAGCCTTCGAATGGTACTTGGATTGGCAGCAGCAAAAATTGGTACCTGAAGCAAATAGATGTGAACACTGCGTTTCTTCATGGAGATCTTGATGAAGAGGTGTATATGGTTGCTCCACCAGGGCTGAATGTTGGCAAGGGACAAGTGTTCAAGCTAGAGAAGTCGCTTTATGAACTCAAGCAGGCCAGTAGACAATGGAATAACAAGCTCAAATCTATTTTATTAGAGCTGGGGTACAAGCAGTGCCATCCTGATTATAGCCTCTTCACCAAACAATGTGAAACTGATTTTACCGCAGTCTTAGTTTATGTGGACGATTTAGTACTGGTCGGAGATGACATTCTTGAGATCAACAAAATCAAAAGTGTCCTAGATGATCTGTTCAAAATCAAGGATATTGGGGACTTGAAATTCTTCCTCGGATTGGAAGTAGCGCGTTCAGATAAAGGGATTGCGTTGTACCAAATGAAGTATGTTGCGGACATGCTTACTGACTATGGCTTTGCCGATTGCAAACCAATCTCCACACCTATGGATTATAGTGTGAAGTTGAGCAAGGATAGTGAAACTCCTCTGTCTGATTCAACTGAATATCGGAAGATAGTTGGTAAATTGTTATATTTGACCAACACACGACCAGACATTAGCTATGCTATTAGTCGGCTTAGCCAGTACTTAGACAAAGTGACAAGCTTGCATCTATACACCGCTCATCGAATCTTGCGATACCTGAAAGCTGCACCTGCTCAGGGATTATTCTTTCCCACTTCTACTGATTTGTGCATCACAGGTTTCTCTGATTCTGACTGGGCAGCTTGTCCAGACACACGACGTTCAACTTCTGCCTATTATTTTTTTCTTGGGTCTTCTTTGATCTCTTAGAAAAGTAAGAATCGGAATACTGTTTCATGCAGCTCCTCTGAGGCTGAATATAGAGCCTTAGCTATAGCCACCAAAGAAGCTATCTGGCTGGGATACTTGATGAAGGACCTTAGAATGCCTCTAACTGAACCCATCAGCATCTTTTGTGATAGTCAATCAGCCATCCACATTGCATCCAATCCAGTTTTTCATGAAAGAACCAAGCATATTGAGGTGGATTGCCATGTGGTACGCGACAAGCTCATGGAGGGACTCATTCATTTGATGCCTATCTCGACCAAAGAACAAGTAGCTGACTTGTTGACAAAGCCACTGTCCCCTGTTGTTTTCTCAACACTTCACCACAAGTTGGGACTGTTGGACATCTACACTCCTGGTGCGGTGTTTTATAACCCACACAGACTAACCGGCAAGTACACCGGATCGTACCAACTAATACCTTACGTGAGCAAGGGTCGATCCCACGAGAATTGATGGACTAAGCAACAATGGTTAAGTGATTGGCTTAGTTAGACAAACAGAAAAGAGTGTTTGAATGTTCAAAGAGCATTAAACAGTAAATTAAGAATTTCAGAAAGCAAGCAGCAATGAGTTGGGAATAAAATATAGAGAAAACAGTTAAGGCTTCGCAGTTATCTATTTTTTCGGATTGATATTTCTTACTAACTATTTTAATCATGCAAGATTTAATTCATGGCAAACTATATGTGACTAGACCCTAATTCCTTAGACCTTCCTAGTCTCCTCTAAAATTCATTAACTGCCAATTCCTTGGTCAATTAAATCCAATTATAAGGTAATGATCAAATTCCAGTTTATATGCCACAAGAATCCTAATTATCCAAAAATAAGGGGATTATATGTCACGTATCCCGTTAAATACAAACAATTAGAAATTCAGGATAATATGTTTTCAAGCTGTTGTTCAAGTAAAGAGCTTTTCCAAGTTTTACAAGAACTCAATTAGAACATGGGTCATACTTTCGTTCCACCCAAATTCATAAAATAAAGAACGAAAACAATTATTGAAATATAAATCAAATGGATTAAATTAGAAAGATCAAACGAATCAATCCATACAAATAGACAGAGCTCCTAACCTTAACAATAAATGATTAGTTGCTCATGGTTCAGAGAAGAAAATAAGGATTCTGGTAAAATGTACAGAGTTCCAATCTGATGGCATCTAAATTCTTATTTATAACTAATCCTAATAAATTTAAAATCTAATTATCTAAAATTAAAAATAGTATCTTTTCCTCAAAATAAGATTTGAATTTAAATTCGAATTAATTAACAAGTCTTCAGCTGATGGGTGGGGACCACTTGTTTTATCCATTCTGCAGCTTCTAATCTGTGTTTTCTGGGCTGGAAACTGGGTCAAAATAGTCCAGAAATCGCCCCCAGTATTTTTCTGCGTTTTCTGCACGTGGGCATGTCACGCGTACGCATCAGTCACACGTACGCGTCGATGGTCTTTTTCGCAAGTCACGCGGACGCGTCGGTCACGCGTACGCGTCGCTGAGCAAATCTTCAAATCACGCGTATGCGTCAGTCACACGCACGCATCGCCATGGATACCTCCAAATCACGCGCACGCGTCAGGCACGTGTGCGTGTCGCTCCTCACAGCCATCTTCTTTGATTCTTGTGCTGCAGAAACTCCATCAAATTCCGCCGAATGCTACCTAAAATAAACAAAATTGCAAAAGACTCAAAGTAGCATCCATATTGGCTAAAAGATAATTAATTCTTTATTAAACTCAACAAATTAGATGCAAATTCACTAGGAAAAGATAGGAAAGATGCTCACTGGTGCACGAAATTGCAATCACACTTTTGCAATCCCGCACAACTAACCAGCAAGTGCACTAGGTCGTCCCAGTAATACCTTACGTGAGTAAGGGTCGATCCCACGGAGATTGTCGGCTTGAAGCAAGCTATGGTTATCTTGTAACTCTTAGTCAGGATATTAATAATCTCAGGTTTAATTGTGAAAAGTAGAAGAACATGAAATAAATACTTGTTTTGCAGTAATGGAGAACAGGCTGAGGTTTTGGAGATGCTCTATCTTCTGAATCTCTACTTTCCTACTGTCTTCTTCTTCAAGCACGCAAGGCTCCTTCCATGGCAAGCTGTATGTAGGGTTTCACCGTTGTCAATGGCTACCTCCCATCCTCTCAGTGAAAATGTTCAACGCGCTTTGTCACAGCACGGCTAATCATCTGTCGGTTCTCAATCAGGTTGGAATAGAATCCATTGATTCTTTTGCGTCTGTCACTAACGCCCAGCCTTCAAAAGTTTGAAGCTCGTCACAGTCATTCAAGCCTTGAATCCTACTCAGAATACCACAGACAAGGTTTAGACCTTCCGGATTCTCTTGAATGCCGCCATCAATTCTAGCTTATACCACGAAGATTCCGATTAAGGGATCCAAGAGATATCCACTCAATCTAAGATAGAACGGAGGTGGTTGTCAGGCACACGTTCATAGGTGAGAATGATGATGAGTGTCACGGATCATCATATTCATCAAGTTGAGGAACAAGTGATATCTTAGAATAGAAGCAAGTGTGATTGAATGAAAAACAGTAGTAATTGCATTAATCCATCAAGACACAGTAGAGCTCCTCACCCCCAACCATGGGGTTTAGAGACTCATGCCGTAGAAGATACAATAAGAAACGTGTAAAGTGTCAAAGTGTCATGAGGTAAAGATACAATGTCAAAAGATCCTATTAATAGTGAACTAGTAACCTAGGGTATACAGAAATGAGTAAATGACGTAAAAATCCACTTTCGGGGTCCACTTGGTGTGTGCTTGGGCTGAGCATTGAAGCTTTCATGTGTAGAGACTTTTTCTGGAGTTAAACGCCAGCTTTTATGCCAGTTTGGGCGTTTAACTCCAATTTTTGTGCCAGTTCCGGCGTTAAACGCCGGGAATTCTGAAGCTGATTTTCAACGCCGGTTTGGGCCATCAAATCTCGAGCAAAGTATGGACTATTATACATTTCTGGAAAGCTCAGGATGTCTACTTTCCAACGCAATTAAGAGCGCGCCAATTGGGCTTCTGTAGCTCCAGAAAATCCACTTCAAGTGCAGGGAGGTCAGAATCCAACAGCATCTGCAGTCCTTTTCAGCCTCTAAATCAGATTTTTGCTCAGGTCCCTCAATTTCAGCCAGAAAATACCTGAAATCACAGAAAAATACACAAACTCATAGTAAAGCCCAGAAAAGTGAATTTTAACTAAAAACTAATAAAAATGTAATAAAAACTAACTAAAATATACTCAAAACATACTAAAAACAATGCCAAAAAGCGTATAAATTATCCGCTCATCACAACACCAAACTTAAATTGTTGCTTGTCCCCAAGCAACTGAAAATCAAAATAGAATAAAAAGAAGAGAATATACTATAGACTCCAAAATATCAAAGAAACTTAGCTCCAATTTGATGAGCGGGACTAGTGACTTTTTGCTTCTGAACAGTTTTGGCATCTCACTTTATCCTTTGAAGATTAGAATGATTGGCATCTATAGGAACTCAGAACTCAGATAGTGTTATTGATTCTCCTAGTTAAGTATGATGATTCTTGAACATAGCTACTTTATGAGTCTTGGCTGTGGTCCAAAGCACTCTGTCTTCCAATATTACCACCGGATACATTCATGCCACAGACACATGACTGGGTGAACCTTTTCAGATTGTGACTCAGCTTTGCTAGAGTCCCCAATCAGATGTGTCCAGGGTTCTTAAGCACACTCTTTTTGCCTTGGATCACTTAAAAATAATAATAATTTTTTTTTGATTGCTTTTTCTTGCTTCAAGAATCAATTTGATGATTTTTCAGATCCTCAACAACATTTTTCCTTTTCCATCATTCTTTCAAGAGCCAACAAGTTTAACATTCTTTAATCAACAAATTCAAAAGACATATGCACTGTTCAAGCATTCATTCAGAAAACAAAAATTATTGTCACCACATCAAACTAATTCAACTAGTTTCAGAGATGAATTCGAAATCCTGTATTTCTTGTTCTTTTGTGATTAGAGCATTTTTTATTTAAGAAAGGTGATGGATTCATAGGACATTTATAGCTTTAAGACATGAACCTTAAATTTTATTAATCATGAATTAAGAACAAGACTCAGAAATAGATATAAGATAAGACTAATAGTAATAGAAAACAAAATTTAAATTACTCTAAAATAGACTCCTAATGATAGGGATTATCACAGAGTTAGAACTCAACAACCTTGATCTTGAGAAGTGGATGCTCCCTCAACTTGTGGGGTATTTGACCCTTCAAGGGAGAGCTTTTGGCGCTTCAGCTCCTGTAGCTCACGCCCTTGCTTCTCTTGTTCCTTCAGCAATTTACAGAGCATGCAGTTTTGATTCTGCTGTTCTTCCTTAATTTGTTCCATAGCTTCTTGCAGCTTGGCAACAGATGTTTCTAGACGAGTCCAGTAGTCAATTTCAGGAAGTTCAGGGAGGAACTCCTGCGCCCTCCTTTTGATAGAGTTATCTTGCATTTGTCCTTCCATTGACCTTTTGGTGATTGGGTGCTCAATTGGGATGAATTCATCTACTCCCATCCTCACCTCAGCATCTTTACATAGCAAAGAGATTAAGCTTGGGTAAGCTAGTTTGGCTTCAGTGGAGTTCTTGTTTGCAATTGTGTAAATCTCACAAGCAATCAGATGATGAATCTCCACTTCTTTTCCCAGCATAATGCAATGAATCATCACTGCTCTCTTGATAGTAACCTCAGAACGGTTGCTAGTGGGCAAGATAGAACGCCCTATGAAGTCCAACCAGCCTCTTGCAACTGGTTTGAGATCTCCCCTCTTGAGTTGGTTTGGGACACCTTTTGAATTGGTCATCCACTTGGTTCCAGGGAGGCATATGTCCTCTAGAACTTGATCCAATCCCTTATCTACTCTCACCATTCTCCTATTAAAGGATTCAGGATCATCTTGTAGTTGAGGTAATTTGAAGACCTCTCTTATTTTGTCCAGATGGAAGTAAATAATTCTCCCTCTGACTATGGTTCTGTAGGTATGAAAAGCGGTTCCAGTCATTCTCTGCTTATCTGTCAGCCACAGATTTGAGTAGAATTCCTGAACCATATTTTTTCCAACCTTTGTCTCAGGGTTGGTTAAAACTTCCCATCCTCTGTTTTGAATTTGCTCTTGGATCTCCGGATATTCATCTTCTTTTAGATCAAATTTAACTTCCGGGATCACTGACCTTAGACCCATTATTTTGTGATAATGGTCTGCATGTTCTTTAGTTAAGAACCTCTCTTGACTCCAAAGGTCTTTTGGAGCATTCTCCTTTTTGCCTCTTGAATTGGTTTGTTTTCCTTTGGGGGCCATGATCTTGATGAGCCTTAGCTTAGTGATCACGGAAAAACACACCAAACTTAGAGGTTTGCTTGTCCTCAAGCAAAAGAAAGGAAGGAGGAGAGAGAGAAAGAGAGCAAATTCGAATGGTGGAGAAGGGGGGTGTGGCCAAACATATATTTATAAGGGAGAGAGATTTCGAAAATTTTGAAGGAGATTTGAGAAGATATGGAAAGAATTTGAGAGATATTTGAAGAATGATTTTAATTTTGAAAATTTGAAGGTGAATAATGAAAGTCTGAAATGTGTTTATGTAGAAAATTATGGATCAAAACAGGAAAGTTTGAAAAAATTTGAAGTGGAAAGCAAAATATCTGTCCCCCACCTTTCTGGCGTTAAACGCCCAGAATGGTATCCATTCTGGCGTTTAACGCCCAAATGTTGGCCAATTTGGGCGTTTAACGCCCAGCCAGGTACCCTGACTGGCGTTAAACGCCAGAAACCCCTTCATCACTGGGCGTTTTGCTAAACGCCCAGGATGCTGCACACCTGGTGTTAAACGCCCAGAATGGTGCCCATTCTGGCGTTTAACGCCCAAAATGGCACCTTTACTGGCGTTAAACGCCCAGAATGGTGCCCATTCTGGCGTTTAACGCCCAGAGTACCCTTTACTGGCATTTTTTCGCCAGCAAGTTCCTTTTCTCTGCTTTTTGCACTGAATCCTTCTGTAACTCTGTGAATTCCTTCAATTTTGATGATCGCCCTTTGAGAATATGTATCAAACTTTTATTAAACAAAACGGATAACCTGCTAATGACTGGGTTGCCTCCCAGCAAGCGCTTCTTTATTGTCTTTAGCTGGACTTTCACTGAGAATCATTCAAGCCTCAGTTTTGAGCATTCTTGCTCAAAATTGCTTTCAAGATAATGTTTGATCCTCTGTCCATTAACAATGAACTTTTTGTCAGAATCAACATCCTGAAGCTCAACATATCCGTATGGTGACACTCTTGTAATCACATACGGACTCCTCCACCGGAATTTAAGTTTTCCTGGGAATAGTCTGAGCCTAGAGTTGAAAAGCAGAACTTTTTGTCCTGGCTCAAAGACTCTGGATGACAACTTCTTGTCATGCCATTTCTTTGCCTTTTCCTTATAGATTTTTGCATTTTCAAAGGCATTGAGTCTAAATTCATCTAGCTCATTTAGCTGGAGTAATCTTTTTTCACCAGCTAATTTAGCATCCAGGTTTAGGAATCTGGTTGCCCAGTAGGCTTTATGTTCCAGTTCCACGGGCAGATGACAGGCCTTGCCATACACAAGTTGGTATGGAGAGGTTCCTATAGGAGTCTTGAATGCTGTTCTATATGCCCACAGATTATCCTCTAAGCTCTTTTCCCAATCCTTTCTACGGGCAATTACAGTCCGTTCCATAATTCTTTTTAGCTCTCTGTTAGAGACTTCAGCTTGCCCATTTGTCTGTGGATGATACGGAGTTGCTACTTTGTGGCTAATTCCATATCGGACCATAGCAGAGTACAACTGTTTATTGCAGAAATGAGTGCCCCCATCACTAATTAGTACTCTGGGAACACCAAACCTGTTGAAGATGTGTTTCTGGAGGAATTTCAGCACGGTCTTAGTATCATTATTGGGTGTAGCAATTGCTTCTACCCATTTAGATACATAGTCCACTGCCACCAGAATGTAAGTGTTTGAGTATGACGGTGGGAACGGACCCATGAAGTCAATACCCCATACATCAAACAATTCAATCTCTAGGATCCCTTGTTGAGGCATGGCATATCCATAAGGCAAGTTACCAGCTCTTTGGCAACTGTCACAGTTACGCACAAACTCTCGGGCATCTCTATAGAGAGTGGGCCAGTAGAAGCCACATTGGAGGACCTTAGTGGCTGTTCGCTCACTTCCAAAATGTCCCCCATACTGTGATCCATGGCAATGCCACAGGATCCTTTGTGCTTCCTCTCTAGGTACACATCTGCAGATCATTCCGTTTGCACATCTCTTAAAGAGATATGGCTCATCCTAAAGGTAGTATTTGACATTTGAAATTAATTTCTTTCTTTGCACCCTGCTGTACTCCTGGGTATGAACCTCACAGCTTTATAATTTGCAATATCTGCAAACCATGGAGCTTCCTGAATGGCAAAGAGTTGCTCATCTGGGAAGGTCTCAAAGATCTCAGTAGAAGGGAGGGACGCCCCAGCTACTGGTTCTATTCGGGACAGATGATTAGCTACTTGGTTCTTTGTCCCTTTTCTGTCTCTTATTTCTATATCAAACTCTTGCAGAAGCAACACCCATCTTATGAGCCTGGGTTTTGAATCCTGCTTTGTGAGTAAGTACTTAAAAGCAGCATGGTCAGTGTACACAATCACCTTTGATCCTACTAAATAGGATCTAAACTTGTCAATGGCATAGACCACTGCAAGTAACTCTTTTTCTGTGGTTGTGTAATTCTTCTGTGTGTTATTTAGAACACGGCTGGCATAATAAATGACGTGCAGAAGCTTGTTATGCCTCTGTCCCAACACTGTACCAATGGCATGGTCACTGGCATCACACATTAATTCGAATGGTAATGTCCAGTCTGGTGCAGAGATGACTGGTGCTGTGACCAGCTTGGCTTTTAGGGTCTCAAATGCCTGCAAACACTGTGTGTCAAACACAAATGGTGTGTCAGTAGCTAGCAGGTTGCTCAGAGGTTTTGCAATTTTTGAAAAATCCTTTATAAACCTTCTGTAGAATCCTGCATGCCCCAGAAAGCTTCTGATTGCCTTAACATTGGCAAGTGGTGGTAATTTTTCAATTACCTCTACCTTTGCTTTATCCACCTCTATTTCCTTGCTTGAAATTTTGTGCCCAAGGACAATTCCTTCAGTCACCATAAAGTGACATTTCTCTCAGTTTAATACCAGGTTAGTCTCTTGGCACCTTTTCAGGACAAGTGCTAGATGGTTAAGACAGGAGCTGAATGAGTCTCCATATACTGAGAAGTCATCCATGAAGACTTTCAGGAACTTCTCCACCATATCAGAGAAGATGGATAGCATGCATCTTTGAAAAGTTGCAGGTGCATTACACAGACCAAACGGCATTCTTCTGTAGGCAAACACGCCAGAAGGGCAAGTGAATGCTGTTTTCTCTTGGTCCTGAGGATCTACTGCAATTTGGTTGTAACCTGAATAGCCATCCAAAAAGCAGTAATAATCATGAGCAGCTAGTCTTTCTAGCATTTGGTCTATGAATGGTAAAGGAAAATGATCCTTTCTGGTGGCTGTATTGAGCCTTCTGTAGTCAATACACATACGCCACCCTGTAACTGTTCTTGTAGGAACCAGTTCATTCTTTTCATTATGAACCACTGTCATGCCTCCCTTTTTGGGGACAACTTGGACAGGGCTCACCCAGGGGCTATCAGAAATGGAATAAATAATTCTAGCCTCTAGTAATTTAGTGACCTCTTTCTGCACCACCTCCTTCATGGTTGGATTTAGCCGCCTTTGTGGTTGAACCACTGGTTTGGCATTATCCTCTAATAGGATCTTGTGCATGCATCTTGCTGAGCTAATGCCCTTAAGATCACTTATGGACCACCCAAGAGCTGTCTTGTGTGTCCTTAGCACTTGAATCAGTGCTTCCTCTTCCTGTGGATTTAAAGCAGAGCTTATGATCACTGGAAAAGTGTCATCCTCTCCCAGAAATGCATACTTCAGGGATGGTGGTAGTGGTTTGAGCTCAGGTTTGGGAGGCTTATCCTCTTCCTGAGGAATTTTCAAAAATTCTTTTGTTTCCTCTGGTTCCCCCTGATCAGGCTGAACATCCTTGAAGATGTCCGCTAGCTCTGATTCTAGACTTTCAATCATATTGATCTCTTCCACCAAAGAGTCAATAATGTCAGCGCTCATGCAGTCATTTGGTGTGTCTGGATGCTGCATAGCTTTTACAGCATTCAACTTGAACTCATCCTCATTGACTCTCAGGGTTACTTCCCCTTTTTATACATCAATGAGAGTTCGTCCAGTTGCTAGGAAAGGTCTTCCTAGAATGAGAGTTGCACTCTTGTGCTCCTCCATTTCCAGCACTACAAAGTCAGTTGGAAAGGCGAATGGCCCAACCTTGACAATCATGTCCTTAATTATGCCTGATGGATATTTAATGGAGCCATCAGCAAGTTGTAGACATATCCGGGTTGGTTTGACTTCTTCAGTCAACCCAAGCTTTCTGATAGTAGATGCAGGTATTAGATTGATACTTGCTCCAAGGTCACACAGGGCTGTCTTGGTGCAAGCACCTTCTAATGTGCATGGTATCATAAAGCTTCCTGGATCTTGAAGCTTTTCTGGTAAGCTTTTCAGAATGATTGCACTGCATTCTTCAGTGAGAAACACTTTTTCAGTTTCTCTCCAATCCTTCTTATGACTTAAGATCTCTTTCATGAACTTAGCATAAGAAGGTATTTGCTCAAGTGCCTCTGCAAACGGAATCTTTATCTCAAGAGTCCTTAGATAGTTTGCAAAGCGGGCAAATTGCTTATCCTGTTCTGCTTAGTGGAGTTTCTGAGGATAAGGCATCTTGGCTTTATATTCTTCAACCTTAGTTGCTGCAGGTTTATTCCTTACAGAAGTGGTTGGAGAAGCCTTTTTAGAGGGGTTACTATCAGCACTCTCAGGTGTCTGATTCCCCATTGGCGTTTGAACTCCAGGATTGGGTGAGGAATGGGCGTTTAACGCCAACTTTTCTCCCTTTTCTGGCGTTTGAACACCAGAACTGGGCAAGAAATGGGCGTTTAACGCCAGCTTTTCTCCCTTTTCTGGCGTTTGAACGCCAGAAGTATTCCTCTCTGGGCTCTTACTGTCCTCAGAGGGATTTTGGGCAGTGGTTTGGTTATCCTCTGTCAATTGTTCCTTTCTTGGCTTTTTGCTACTTTGAGCAGTGTTATTCAATGTCTTCCCACTCCTCAGTTGAACTGCTTGGCATTCTTCTGTTATCTGTTTAGATAACTGCTGTTTTGTCTTATTCAACTGTGATTCTATGTTCTTGTTGGCAATTTTAGTTTCTTGGAGCATCTCTTTAAATTCTGCTAACTGCTTTGTCAACAGAAGTAATTGCTGATTAAGCTCAACAATTTATTCTTGAGGATTAGGATCAGTAGTTACTGCCATAGCTTCTTCTTTTGTAGAGGACTCATTGCTAGAGTATAGATGTTGATTTCTAGCAACAGTATCTATAAGCTCTTGAGCCTCTTCAATCGTCTTCCTCATATGTATAGATCCACCGGCTGAGTGGTCTAGAGACATCTGAGCTTTTTCTGTAAGCCCATAATAGAAGATGTCTAACTGTACCCACTCTGAAAATATTTCAGAGGGGCATTTTCTTAGCATACCTCTGTACCTCTCCCAGGCATTATAAAGGGATTCATTATCCTCTTGTTTAAAGCCTTGGATGTCCAGCCTTAGCTGTGTCATCCTTTTTGGAGGGTAAAATTGATTCAGAAATTTGTCTGATAACTGTTTCCATGTATTTATGCTTGCTGTAGGTTGGTTATTCAACCACCTCTTAGCTTGATCTTTTACAGCAAATGGAAACAGTAATAGTCTGTAGACATCCTGATCCACCTCTTTATCACGTACTGTGTCAGCAATTTGTAAGAATTGTGCCAGAAACTTAGTAGGTTTTTCCTGTGAAAGACTGGAATACTGGCAATTTTGCTACACCATGATAATGAGTTGAGGATTTAGCTCAAAGCTGCTTGCTTTGATGGGAGGTAAACAGATGCTACTCCCATATACAGCTGTAATGGGGTTAGCATATGACCCCAGAGTCCTTCTGGACTGCTCATTTCCACTTAGGTCCATGATGGAGAAAGAGAATATGATATGGATTCACAAGTAAAGTAATTTTTTTTAACTAAAAGTGACCGAAAAAAAATAAAATAAAATTAATGGAAAATAAATAACATTTCGAAAACTAAAAGAAAATAAGATCAAAGCAAATTGAAAACTAAATCAATTAGTTAATTAAAAAGATTTTGGAATTAGCAATTGGAAAGATATGATTGAAAATTATTTTGAAAAAGATTTGATTGTTGAAATGAGGAAAGAGAAGAACAACAAAATGACACCAAACTTAAAATTTTTAGAAAATCAAACACAAATTTTCGAAAATTTAAAGGAAAACACAAAGAAGACACCAAACTTAGAATTTTTAAGAATTAAGAAAGGACTAAGAACATGCAAATTCGAAAAATTAAAAGAAAATAAAAGCATGCAATTGACACCAAACTTAAAATATGAAACTAAACTCAAATAAAAGACTCTAAACCAACAAAAATAAAATGGTCCTAATCTAAGCAACTGATGGTGATTTTGTGGAAAACGAATTTTCCAAACACATAGATCTAACCGGCAAGTGTACCGGGTCGCATCAAGTGGTAATAACTCACAAGAGTGAGGTCGATCCCACAGGGATTGATGGATCAAGCAACTTTAGTGGGTGATTAGTTTAGTCAAGCTAACATTGGTGAGTGAGAATTGTGGCAGCAGAATGTAAATAGCAGTCAACTTAAATTGCAGAATGTAAATAGGCAGGAAGCTTAAAGAACAAGCAATGTAAATTGCAGAAACTTAAATGACAAAAAATGTAAATTGCTTGAATCTTAAATGGGTCAGGGATGTGGGATTGCAAAAATTAAACCAGCAAAGGTAAATTGCATTAAACATAAAAGAGACAATTGAATTGCAGTGAAGTAAATCTCAAACAGAAGAGTAAATGCCTTGAAGAATTTAGAACAGAAAAGCAATGCTTAAGTTGCAGCAAATTAAAAGTGATTGAAGATCTCAGGAGTGGAGGAGACTAGATAACAAGTCTAGATCTCAAATCCTTCCTTGATCCAACAAGAATAATTGCAAAAGGAATAAAGGAAAGCAAATTGCAGAAATCGCAGAAGAAGAAGAAATGAGCAGAAAGTGGAATTCAATTATGCAGAAAATTAAAAAAGAGATCTCAAGGTGAGATTGAAACAGAAGTTCTTCAATTCTTCACCCAAGATCCAAAGCAAGAATGAAAACCAAGAGAGCTTTCTAATGGAGCCCCCCCCCCCCTCTACAAAGATGGAAATGATGCCTTATATAGGCTTTACAAAATGAAAAATGAAAATGAAATTAAAACAAATTACAAAAAATGAAAATCCTAATTTAATTGATCCATGTGCCTTTGAGTGATGATGTGGGCTTAGCTTGCTTTGAATTTGAGGAGAAATGGGTTTGGTTGGCCTTGATTCAATTTGGTGAGGAATTGAATTTAAATGAAATTTTGGTTGAATTTTGGCCCATGTTGCTCCCAGGAGGCTGCCCTGCCCTTATGGAGGGCAGAGCAGGGAAGCCTTGTGTAAGGATCCAACTAGCGTGCCAAGGCTTGGAAGCATCAGGATGCTGCCCTGCCCTTGGGGAGAGCAGGGCAGTGGTGGCATGGTGCGTGCCATGCTTCCCTGGGCCGTGCTTGCTTGCTGCTGGCCGAAGCTCCCTTGCTGCGCATCAATTGTGCGTGCTGGCCATGCCAAGGATGTGCGTGCCATGCACCAAAATGCTGCCCTGCCCTTGCGGAGGGCAGGGCAATGTTTCCTTTGGGGAGTGCCAAGTTCGAATCCCATGGAGTGCATTGCTTGGCTTTTTCTTCTTGGCACCTAATTCACGCCTAAGGCTTGGCTTCCTAGAGGTCTTGTGTTCGAAACTTGGTGGAGGAAGTTGTTGCAATTTTTCCTTGAATTTTCATGAAGAAAACACGACATTGCCCTCCAAGAGGGCATTCTGCTCTCCTTGAGGGCAGACTTCCTTGGGTTCCTTATGTCTCCCTCTTCGAGCCTTGGTGGAAGCATTTTGGTTTATTTTCTCTTATTTTTGGCCCTTAAAGATGCCTTTCGTTCCTGCCTTAATTGTATGCCAAATATGGATTGCTATATATCGTTGGAAAGCTCTGAATGTCAGCTTTCCAACGCAACTGGAAGCACATTAATTGGACGTCTGTAGCTCAAGTTATAGCCCTTTGAAGGAGGCATGGTCATGCTGTGAGCGCCCAGATTTTACCTTAGAGAAATTCTTGCTTCCAACCTCAATGTGCATCACGATTCTGCCCTGCCCTTGCCAAGGGCAGGGCAGTGTGCGTGCTGGCTGCTTCCTTCCTTGATTTGGTCATGGGCCACGCTTTTAAAAGCGTGGCCTAAGGCTCCAAAGTGTACCCCAACTTCAAAGTGTGCTCCAAAGCTCTTTTTTCCTCTTTTTTTTGTGCTTCTTTGCTTCTTTTTCTTCTTTTTTTCTACAAGATTTATAAAATTAAAATATCAAGAAAATATATCATTTAAGTACAAAAGCATTCAATATTTAAGCACAATTCATCAATTTCTTGTATGAAAAAGCATAGAAAATGGGTATATGATGAGTTGTCATCACAACACCAAACTTAAACCTTGCTTGTCCCCAAGCAAGAAAAGAATCATGCAATAGAAATTGACAATCCAAGGTAAGAAGAGTAGCAAGTTAATGTTCCTGGCAAGCTAGTTTTCTATGCATGCTACAATTACAAAAGAGATGTAAATGATTGATGCTTATATCTAGCTTATTTTATGAAATCTTTTTCTTATAATTCTTCCTTGAAACAAGCTTTTAATTTCTTTTTTTTTTCTTTTTTTTTTTTGCTTCTCCTTTTGGGTGCTTTGCCCCATGAGTTAATAACAAAGCTACGACTTCTAAATGCTTTGTTTTCAAGTATTACCACTTGATACATAAGCACCACAAGCATTTAATTAGAGGACTTCATTAAGCTCATTTTTCTTTTCTTTTCTTGACTCTCTAATCATTGATGCTCAGAGCCTTGAGCTTTGAGGGAGTGCTTTTGCACTTGAGCCTAGCCTTGACTTCTAAGTGTTTTGTTTTCAAGCATTTGGCTTGATACATAAACACCACAAGCACTTAGCAAATAAATTGCCATTGGTACTCAGAGCCTTCAGCTTTCTCATTCTTTCCCTTTTTCTTTTCTTGCTTTAATTGTATTTGCTTCTTCAAAGTTTTCATGATTTCAAAAGATTTCACAAAATGTACTAGATGAAAAACTTCAATTAAATAAAATCCAATGCAATTGAGCAACAATCAATCATACTAGCTATCCAATACTTGTATGCACATGCCAAATTCTTCTTTAATGCCTTGTTTGTTTATGATCATGATACTTTATTGCTTTTGAATTCACAAAGCTCAAGTTGGTAGCTATAATGCCACAGCACCATGTTTCAATCAAAATTCAAGCTATGCTTAGTCATACCACACATGCATACAGAGAATATAAAGACAATCATGCAATTTAAAGTGCTGGAAACAAAGGAGAGGAAAAGGAACTTTACAACCTTGTAGTTCATCTTCATTATTGTTGTCCTTTTTCTCCAATTCTTCCCTTTCCCTTGCCAACTTAGAGTGCTTGCTCATCCTCAAGCAACAATTAGAACAATGGCTATGGGGCTAAGATGGATCATGAATATCTTACACAATGAAATGTTAGTAGCACATGTGTTTTAAGCAAGCAAAAATGAAAAATAACAATCAAGGCACAAGAGACAGCGACATTTGATTGCAAGCATAAGAAGGTGTGCACAATACTTTGCATAAAGAATAAGTGGCACACCAAACTTAGTGTGACACTTTCACTCGGAATTGATGCAAGTATCTAATAGATATTGGAACCAAATTTTGTTGCATAGCAACACCAAACTTAGAATGCAACCATATGTGAATTTATTTGAACTAAAACTAAACAAAAGAAACTGTTATTTGTTGAATACAATCACCAAGTGAAGAATCTGTCATGAATAAGGATGTTTTGGTGATGTATTAACAAAAACAGTTAATGAAAGAAGCATTAAAAATAAGTAAATAAATGAAACAAAGAGAAAACAAAAATTATCCAACTAAGAAGAAGAAAAATAACACTGCAAAAGGCAATATGATTATGCAGACAAGTGATGTTGCTAGAATGATTTGCATAGAAAATAAGTGGCACACCAAACTTAGAATCTTGGTGTGTCACTTTCATCTTTGATTTGATGCAATCATCCAAAAAAATTGAAAATAATTTGTTGCAAGGCAACACCAAACTTAGAATGTAACCATATGCCAATTTATTGAATTTAAACAAAGCATAAAAAGAAATGTACCTACGGTTGGGTTACCTCCCAACAAGTGCTCTTTTAGTGTCATTAGCTTGACATGTTGCTCTTCACTTTCTTCCTCTTCTTCCAGTTTGTTAAGAGGAATGACTTCAAGAGGGGAAAAGTTTCAGCTATTGTCCCCTGTCTTGGTCTCCTTTCAGCAAGCTTCCTTGTGAAATTGGCTTGATTAATCTTGCTTGCTGGATCAGGGGGAGGATTGTTTGCAGTTGACCTTCTCTTGAATGTTGTCCTTGGTATCTTGGTCACAATCCTCTTCTTGGTGCTTTTGTTAATTGCCTTCACTTCTTGGATGTCAAGACATGGTTGCTGTGTGATTATTGGAGTGATTTCTTCATTAAGAGCCTCTTCAATTGGTGGTTCCATGAATCCTTCTTCTATGCAACTCTCTGCTTCAATTGAGGGTGACTTCTCTTGAGTGTCTTCCTCACTTTCTTGATCCTCCACTTCTTCCCTTGTCACCTCAAGTGCAGTTTCATTTTCAACCACCTCATTCTTCATTGAAAGTTCACTTGATGCAGTGGCCTCCTTATCTTGCTCTTCCACTTTCTCCTTCACATCCATCAATTGGCCTTCATTTTCGTTGCTCAGTGGTTCTACGCTCCTCCTTGTTTGCTCTAAGGGGCCATTCATCTTCTTGAAGATGATTTCTTTCCAGGATTGGGGTTGTGTGTATCTTTCCACGAGTTTTTTATGTATTTCAATGGCTTGAAGGTAATCCTCATCAGGTGGTTCAAGAGATGAAGGTTGAGAGTAATAATAATCAAGTGATGAAGAACTTTCAAATGAGAAACTGGGATGTGAGGGTGGATGCTCTTCCATTCTTTGGTGATACTTCCATCCACCATGAGGATAATGATATGAATCATTTTGTGGTGGTGGTTGGTATCCCATATGATTTTCTTGCTCATCTTGTGTCTCTGAAGCAAATCTCCATGAATTGGAGTGCTCAGAATGTGTATTCTCTTGGTGATATTCCCAGCCACCATTAGAGATTGGTGATGGTGGGTAATATCCCATAAAATTTGTTTGATCATAAGATGAGTTGAACTCCATTTGAATTTTGTAAAACACAACACCACGGAAAATTGAAATTCATATCTCAGAGATGATTTTCTTAGTGAGGCAATAACTCAAACACCTTGGTTTCAACTTAGAACAGAGAACAAAAATAAAGAAAATGCTTGATCTATACTTCTCACCCACTTAATCATTGTTGATCTAATCAATCCCCGGCAACGGCGCCAAAAACTTGATGGTGTTTTTGTGGAAAACGAATTTTCCAAACACATAGATCTAACCGGCAAGTGTACCGGGTCGCATCAAGTAGTAATAACTCACAAGAGTGAGGTCGATCCCACAGGGATTGATGGATCAAGCAACTTTAGTGGGTGATTAGTTTAGTCAAGCTAACATTGGTGAGTGAGAATTGTGGCAGCAGAATGTAAATAGCAGTGAACTTAAATTGCAGAATGTAAATAGGCAGGAAGCTTAAAGAACAAGCAATGTAAATTGCAGAAACTTAAATGACAAGAAATGTAAATTGCTTGAATCTTAAATGGGTCAGGGATGTGGGATTGCAAAAATTAAACCAGCAAAGGTAAATTGCATTAAACATAAAAGAGACAATTGAATTGCAGTGAAGTAAATCTCAAACAGAAGAGTAAATGCCTTGAAGAATTTAGAACAGAAAAGCAATGCTTAAGTTGCAGCAAATTAAAAGTGATTGAAGATCTCAGGAGTGGAGGAGACTAGATAACAAGTCTAGATCTCAAATCCTTCCTTGATCCAACAAGAACAATTGCAAAAGGAATAAAGGAAAGCAAATTACAGAAATCGCAGAAGAAGAAGAAATGAGCAGAAAGTGGAATTCAATTATGCAGAAAATTAAAGAAGAGATCTCAAGGTGAGATTGAAACAGAAGTTCTTCAATTCTTCACCCAAGATCCAAAGCAAGAATGAAAACCAAGAGAGCTTTCTAATGGAGCCCCCCCACCCCCCCCCCTCTACAAAGATGGAAATGATGCCTTATATAGGCTTTACAAAATGAAAAATGAAAATGAAATTAAAACAAATTACAAAAAATGAAAATTCTAATTTAATTGATCCATGTGCCTTTGAGTGATGATGTGGGCTTAGCTTGCTTTGAATTTGAGGAGAAATGGGTTTGGTTGGCCTTGATTCAATTTGGTGAGGAATTGAATTTAAATGAAATTTTGGTTGAATTTTGGCCCATGTTGCTCCCAGGAGGCTGCCCTGCCCTTGTGGAGGGCAGAGCAGGGAAGCCTTGTGTAAGGATCCAACTAGCGTGCCAAGGCTTGGAAGCATCAGGATGCTGCCCTGCCCTTGGGGAGAGCAGGGCAGTGGTGGCATGGTGCGTGCCATGCTTCCCTGGGCCGTGCTTGCTTGCTGCTGGCCGAAGCTCCCTTACTGCGCATCAATTGTGCGTGCTGGCCATGCCAAGGATGTGCGTGCCATGCACCAAAATGCTGCCCTGCCCTTGCGGAGGGCAGGGCAATGTTTCCTTTGGGGAGTGCCAAGTTCGAATCCCATGGAGTGCATTGCTTGGCTTTTTCTTCTTGGCACCTAATTCACGCCTAAGGCTTGGCTTCCTAGAGGTCTTGTGTTCGAAACTTGGTGGAGGAAGTTGTTGCAATTTTTCCTTGAATTTTCATGAAGAAAACACGACATTGCCCTCCAAGAGGGCATTCTGCTCTCCTTGAGGGCAGACTTCCTTGGGTTCCTTGTGTCTCCCTCTTCGAGCCTTGGTGGAAGCATTTTGGTTTATTTTCTCTTGTTTTTGGCCCTTAAAGATGCCTTTCGTTCCTGCCTCAATTGTACGCCAAATATGGATTGCTATATATCGTTGGAAAGCTCTGAATGTCAGCTTTCCAACGCAACTGGAAGCACATCAATTGGACGTCTGTAGCTCAAGTTATAGCCCTTTGAAGGAGGCATGGTCATGCTGTGAGCGCCCAGATTTTACCTTAGCGAAATTCTTGCTTCCAACCTCAATGTGCATCACGATTCTGCCCTGCCCTTGGCAAGGGCAGGGCAGTGTGCGTGCTGGCTGCTTCCTTCCTTGATTTGGTCATGGGCCACGCTTTTAAAAGCGTGGCCTAAGGCTCCAAAGTGTACCCCAACTTCAAAGTGTGCTCCAAAGCTCTTTTTTCCTCTTTTTTTTGTGCTTCTTTGCTTCTTTTTCTTCTTTTTTTCTACAAGATTTATAAAATTAAAATATCAAGAAAATATATCATTTAAGTACAAAAGCATTCAATATTTAAGCACAATTCATCAATTTCTTGTATGAAAAAACATAGAAAATGGGTATATGATGACTTGTCATCAGCAACAAGATAAACCGTCAGTTGTCCAAACTCGAACAATCCCCGGCAACGGCGCCAAAAACTTGGTGCACGAAATTACAATCACACTTTTGCAATCCCGCACAACTAACCAGCAAGTGCACTGGGTCGTCCAAGTAATACCTTACGTGAGTAAGGGTCGATCCCACGGAGATTGTCGGCTTGAAGCAAGCTATGGTTATCTTGTAACTCTTAGTCAGGATATTAATAATTCTCAGGTTTAATTGTGAAAAGTAGAAGAACATGAAATAAATACTTGTTTTGCAGTAATGGAGAACAGGCTGAGGTTTTGGAGATGCTCTATCTTTTGAATCTCTGCTTTCCTACTGTCTTCTTCTTCAAGCACGCAAGGCTCCTTCCATGGCAAGCTGTATGTAGGGTTTCACCGTTGTCAATGGCTACCTCCCATCCTCTCAGTGAAAATGTTCAACGCGCTCTGTCACAGTACGGCTAATCATCTGTCGGTTCTCAATCAGGTTGGAATAGAATCCATTGATTCTTTTGCGTCTGTCACTAACGCCCAGCCTTCAGGAGTTTGAAGCTCGTCACAGTCATTCAAGCCTTGAATCCTACTCAGAATACCACAGACAAGGTTTAGACCTTCCGGATTCTCTTGAATGCCGCCATCAATTCTAGCTTATACCACGAAGATTCCGATTAAGGGATCCAAGAGATATCCACTCAATCTAAGATAGAACGGAGGTGGTTGTCAGGCACACGTTCATAGGTGAGAATGATGATGAGTGTCACGGATCATCATATTCATCAAGTTGAGAAACAAGTGATATCTTAGAATAGAAGCAAGCGTGATTGAATGAAAAACAGTAGTAATTGCATTAATCCATCAAGACACAGCAGAGCTCCTCACCCCCAACCATGGGGTTTAGAGACTCATGCCGTAGAAGATACAATAAGAAACGTGTAAAGTGTCATGAGGTAAAGATACAATGTCAAAAGATCCTATTAATAGTGAACTAGTAACCTAGGGTATACAGAAATGAGTAAATGACGTAAAAATCCACTTCCGGGGTCCACTTGGTATGTGCTTGGGCTGAGCATTGAAGCTTTCATGTGTAGAGACTTTTTCTGGAGTTAAACGTCAGCTTTTATGCCAGTTTGGGCGTTTAACTCCAATTTTTGTGCCAGTTTCGGCGTTAAACACCGAGAATTCTGAAGCTGATTTGCAACGCCGGTTTGGGCCTTCAAATCTCAGGCAAAGTATGGACTACTATACATTGCTGGAAAGCCCAGAATGTCTACTTTCCAACACAATTGAGAGCGCACCAATTGGGCTTCTGTAGCTCCAGAAAATCCACTTCGAGTGCAGGGAGGTCAGAATCCAACAGCATCTGTAGTCCTTTTCAGCCTCTAAATCAGATTTTTGCTCAGGTCCCTCAATTTCAGCCAGAAAATACCTGAAATCACAGAAAAACATACAAACTCATAGTAAAGCCCAGAAAAGTGAATTTTAATTAAAAACTAATAAAAATATAATAAAAACTAACTAAAATATACTCAAAACATACTAAAAATAATGCCAAAAAGCGTATAAATTATCCGCTCATCACTCACGCATCACAACACCAAACTTAAACTGTTGCTTGTCCTCAAGCAACCAAAACTAATATAAGCTTAAGATGTGAATTTGCATGAGAATGAGAGTTTGATTAAGCTCATGTCTCTTCTTATAGTGGGGTTTACAACTGCAATCCTGAATAGTTTTGGCATTTCACTTTATCCTTTGAAGTTCAGAATGATTAGAATCCATAGGAACTCAGAATTCAGATAGTGTTATTGATTCTCCTAGTTCAGTATGTTGATTCTTGAACACAGCTACTTTATGAGTCTTGGTCGTGATCCTAAGCATTTTGTTTTCCAGTATTACCACCGGACACATAAATGCCACAGACACATAACTGGGTGAACCTTTTCAGATTGTGACTCAGCTTTGCTAGAGTCCCCAGTTAGAGGTGCCCAGAGTTCTTAAGCACACTCTTTTTACTTTGAATCCTTTTTTTCTTTCTTTTTTTTTTGCAAGCTTTGTGTTTTTCACTGCTTTTTTCTTGCTTCAAGAATCAATTTTATGGTTTTTCAAATTATTAATAACATTTCTCTTTTTTCATCATTATTTCAAGAGCCAACAATTTTAACATTCATAAACTTCACTATAAAAAATATGCGCTGTTTATGTCATGCATTCAGAATCACAGAAAATACCACCACATTTAAGTAAATAAGACTACTCTTAAAATTAACTCAATTTCTCATGCAATACATCACTTCTGTATATTTTTTTTATTTGAATTCAAGCTCATTGAGTAATACATGAGACATCTTTTCAGAATTAAAGCAATTAAGAGAAAACTAAACTAGAACCTAGAAATTTAACTAATAAAGGATCATGCAACAAACAAAGAAAAATAGCAGAAAACCGGAACATAACATAGAAAAAGAGGGGAAGAATAAAAAAATGAAAGGAACTCAACCACCTTAGTTATCCTAGCGGTCGTTTTATTCTTCAGGTTGTGCTCCTCAGTGAAGATGATTCGCCTCCCTTTTGGTGCCATAGGAATAAACAGAAAACCCTTAAGCGAAGCGTCAACACCAAACTTAAAGGTTTGCTTGTCCTCAAGCAAAGAAGAACTGAAAATAAAAACAAATAGTGAGAGGAAAGAAAAATATAAAGATAAAAGAACAAGAGAGAATTAGGATTGGGAGAGAGAGAAAGAAAAGTGAAAACTGCGCGGCGAACAAGTGTAGTTGTGTGACGAAGGCGACGCGTACGCGTGCAGCACGCGTACGCGTGGGTCGCGAAAATTTTCTTAATGACGCGTTAGCGTTAGGCACGCGTCCGCGTGCCCTGAGTTTTATGCAATTCGCGCGAAGGCAGCCGCGTGCACGCAAAACTCTCTGTTCGTGTGGCTTGGGAACCCAGATTTTCAATCGACGTGTGCGCGTCATGCACGGGCACGCGTGGATGGCCATTTGTGTAAATGACACGTACGCGTGAGTAAATTTGTGCCTCTAGCACGCTTCCAGCCCCAAGGCAGTACAACTCTCTGCCCAAACACTCCTTTACGCCAGTTTTGCAGGTCACGCGTTCGCGTCAATGACGCGCACGCGTGGATGGCGATAATTGCAAACGACGCGCACGCATGGGGTACGTGTACGCGCGGTCATGTTTGTGCACCAGGCATCATTCCTGCACCACTCCCGCACAATTCTCTGTTCATTTTTATTTTTCACGCACACCCATCTGACGCGTACGCGTCGGGTGCTCTTCTTTTTTTTTTATCCGGTTCCTGTTTTAGAATAGTTGCATGATCAGAAAATTAGTAAGAAATCAATAAAAATCAAATAAGTAAGAAAACTACTACTACAAAAAATAACTAAGAATGAAAAGGAACGATCATACCATGGTGGATTGTCTCCCACCAAGCACTTTTAGTTAAAGTCCTTAAGTTGGACATGCGGTGAGCTCCTTGTCATGGTGACTTGTGCTAATTGTACTGATCCAGGAATCTCCACCAATGTTTGTAATTCCAATGGCTACCGGGATCCCAAACTAGGCGCATAACGCTTTTGAGCAAGTTGAAGCAAGTGACAAGGCCCCAAGAGTGTTGATTGTGGGAATGAATCCCAAGGTCCCAAACCTTGCTTTTATACCCGTCTCCTTGTGGATCACCATTGTTCCCACTGGGTGGCAAGTGATCTGAATTCTCATAGAGACATCCAAACAACCTTTTAGACCCATTCAATTGAGCTCTACACCAATTCTTGCACTTCAATTTGGAGCATGCAACCATATTGAACCTTGCTTGACAACTCTTGTCACTAACCATCTTCCTCTTACTCTTAATGCCACAAAGAGCTCTAAGTTGATCATCCGTCTTCAGTAGCCCATATTCAAGTGGAAAAGTAAAGGTTAAGGATAGAAATTTTACCCACTTGAATATTGTATTGGATGGTGATGGCTTTGGAAGGGATCTTGCAAGCTCCACTCCCTTGTGTTCTTCTTTGAATTCTTCTACCTCTTTGCAAGCTTCCTCAATTTCAACCTCTTCCTCTTGTTAGTTGTCTTCTAATTCAATATCTTCTTCATTGCTTACCAAAGGCATGGGAGGTTGTGCATCTTCCTCCTTTGTAGGTGCATCTTCCTCCTTTACTTTTGCATCTTCCTATTCTTCCATGTGTAAGGATGGAAAGTTCTCAAGTTCACTGGAGTATAAACTCCTTTGATTGATTTCCTCACTTTCTTCCATAGGATCTTGCATTATATCTCTTGGGAAAGAATTTGCTTGCTCCTCTTTCTGTGACTTGATAATTGACTGTACATGTTTCTCTACATTTTTGACACTCGTCTTTATATCATGTAAGAATTCTTTCATGAGAAGCTCAAGATCTGATGGTATTTGAGATGAATAAGGAGATTATGGCTCTTGATATGAATAAGAAGGAGATAGTGGTTCTTGATAAGTGTAAAAAGAGGATGGCTCTTGGTATAAATAGGGAGATGGTGGCTCTTTATATGGGTAGAAAGATGATGGTTCTTGATAGTTGGAATATGGAGCACTGAAGTTTCTTTGGTTTTGACTTTGCCAACCAAAATTTGGGTAGTTCTCCCATCCACAATAATATGAATCACTACTCGGGTGTGAGTAGTAACCCATGTGATCTCTCTCCATTATTTTTCCTCAGCACAAAACACCAAAAAGAATTAAACGCACCATGTGGTAAACAGGAAAGCAAAGAAGACAGAACAGAATTTTTTTTTTTGAAAAGGAATAAAAAAATAAAAAAATTCAAAAATAAATAAAAAGAAGTGAACTATAAATTCAAAAATTAAACAAAGAAAGATACTAGGATTTTAAAAAAAATATATTTTTTTAGAGAAAAATTACTACGGGGACACCAAACTTAATTTCAAAAATTAAGAAAAAAATTTTAAATAAAATAAATCAAAAAATATATATATATTTTTTGAAAATTTAAGGAAATAAGTTAAATGAAATTAAAGTAAAAATGCCTAATCTAAGATATCAAACAACTAGTAGTTGTCAATCACAGTCACCAGCAACGGCACCAAAAACTTGGTGCGGTGTTTTATAACCCACACAGACTAACCGACAAGTGCACCGGGTCGTAGCAAGTAATACCTTACGTGAGTAAGGGTCGATCCCATGAGGATTGATGGACTAAGCAACAATGGTTAAGTCATTGGCTTAGTTAGACAAACAGAAAAGAGTGTTTGAATGTTCAAAGAGCATTAAACAGTAAATTAAGAATTTCAGAAAGCAAACAGCAATGAGTTGGGAATAAAATATAAAGAAAACAGTTAAGGCTTCGGAGTTATCTATTTTTCTGGATTGATTTTTCTTACTAACTATTTTAATCATGCAAGATTTAATTCATGGCAAACTATATGTGACTAGACCCTAATTTCTTAGACCTTCCTAGTCTCCTCTAAAATTCATTAACTACCAATTCCTTGGTCAATTAAATCCAATTATAAGGTAATGATCAAATTCCAGTTTATATGTCACAAGAATCCTAATTATCCAAAAATAAGGGGATTATATGTCACGTATCCCGTTAAATACAAACAATTAGAAATTCAGAATAATATGTTTTCAAGCTGTTGTTCAAGTAAAGAGCTTTTCCAAGTTTTATAAGAACTCAATTAGAATATGGGTCATACTTCCGTTCCACCCAAATTCATAAAATAAAGAACGAAAACAATTATTGAAATATAAATCAAAACATGGATTAAATTAGAAAGATCAAACGAATCAATCCATATAAATAGACAGAGCTCCTAACCTTAACAATGAAGGATTAGTTGCTCATGGTTCAGAGAAGAAAATAAGGATTCTGGTAAAATGTACAGAGTTCCAATCTGATGGCATCTAAATTCCTATTTATAACTAATCCTAATAAATTTAAAATCTAATTATCTAAAATTAAAAATAGTATCTTTTCCTCAAAATAAGATTTGAATTTAAATTCAAATTAATTAACAAGTCTTCAGCTGATGGGTGGGGACCACTTGTTTTGTCCAGTCTGCAGCTTCTAATCTGTGTTTTCTGGGCTGGAAACTGGGTCAAAATAGCCCAGAAATCGCCCCCACCATTTTTCTGTATTTTCTGCACGTGGCGCATGTCACGCGTACGCGTCAGTCACGCGCACGCGTCGCCATGGATACCTCCAAATCACGCGCACGCGTCAGGCACGCGTGCGCGTCGCTCCTCGCAGCCATCTCCTTTGATTCTTGTGCTGCAAAAACTCCATCAAATTTCGCCGAATGCTACCTAAAATAAACAAAATTGCAAAAGACTCAAAGTAGCATCTATATTGGCTAAAAGATAATTAATTCTTTATTAAACTCAACAAATTAGATGCAAATTCACTAGGAAAAGATAGGAAAGATGCTCACGCATCAACTCCCAACTTGAGGGAGGATGTTACTTGATAGAGAATCTTGTGCAAACCCATATACATACAATACAGCAACACACAGCGAAATATAAGTTAAGTAGATTAGTTACTAAATTTGTTATTATTATTGCCAGCTGGAAGTGGTTAGTTAGAATTAAACTAGCACTATATAAACTTGTTGCTGTACCAATAGTAACTTGAGTTCTTTCACTGTAGATTGAGTTTATGCTGATTCCATCTCTCTCTCTCTCTCTCTCTCTCTCTCTCTCTCTCTCTCTCTCTCTCTCTCTCTCTCTCTCTCTCTCTCTCTCTCTCTCTCTCTCTCTCTCTCTCTCTCTCTCTCTCTCTCTCTCTCTCTGCTTCCCTCACCTTTTAATAATAATTATAATAATTAATTAGATTAAATAATTAAATTTTTATTTAATTAATGATTTATATTAATTATTTATGTCATAATTAATATTGAAAGAGAACTTGATTGAACACATGACAATTTCACAATGTTTGTCGTCAACTATAGAGCTTAATTATGTTTTTCTTTGTAGTGAGTAATTTTACAAATTAGTGTAATCCCGAATTATATATTGTGTATTATTGTTATATATGAATTTATTTAATACTAATATCTTTTAATAGTGAATTATTTTTAAATTTATAAAGTTAAATAATACTATTGAAAAAAATTAATTACATTAATTTTAAGTATTTTAATTAATTAATTAAGTGGGACCACAACAGGAACTAAAGTTAGTTCTTCCTAATGAAGAAGAGAGAGATGTTTTGAATTCCTATTTACTGTTTATGACGCAAAAATTGATGTGGAGTTACTTTTTATGACAGATGAGTCATAAACAAAAATTGGGATGAATTTTTTACTGAAAATAGTCCTAATTATGATGACGATTGAGATAATTCTCGGTGTCCAATAAAACATTCAGTTTCTTAGTTGCCACAAACTTTTTTATTTTTCTTAACTGAAAACTTTAAATGACTAAAAACTTTTCAGTTATCAATATTTTTATGAATTTTATTTTGAGAAATAATATTAGATAACTACTATTATTTTTCACTGTTTGACCAATATTATTAAGAATTTAATTTTAATGCCAATTCTCTGATGACGACATGGCTATGGTGGCGATGCGATGGTGAGAATTTACGAGTGCGATACGTGACTCTAGTATGCATGTGATTCCTGATAGAGAACAAAAAGTTAAGCATCTTTATTTGAAATTGTTTTATCGATTTCTAGCAAATCGATGATAGTTCGATTCTAATAGTCTGATAGTGAAATCGACTCCTCTTTTATAAGTATCAATTTTTTTATAAGTGCATCAGAGCGTCTTCGATTAAATGTGTATTGAAATAAAAGATAAATCGAAATTTGTTAAAGAATAAAAAAATAAAATTTTTGAAAAATAAATTAACTGAAATTGGAAGAGATTGTGTTGAAATTTAAAGAAAGTAGTAAGATGCCTTCGACTAGATTAAAGGATTTTGACTTGGAACTTAAAAGTGCTTGAAATATAAATTGGACGTGAAAATTAAAGAATGCTTGAAAGATAAATTAGTTTGAAAGATAAACTTGCTTGGAAGGTATATTTGCTTGAAAGATAAAGTTTACAGGAAATTTAATTGGAAAATAAAGACAAGTGGAAGAAAAACTACAAATAATTGACTCGAGACAAACTCAAAAAGTCGCTGGGATGTGAGAATGCGTGAGTAATTTCTGAAGCGAAGTTCCAACCTTTATTCCCTAAAACTTTCTAATATTTATAACCTACTTCTGTAATCGATTATTAATTACACAATATTGTCTTGCGCACGTATTTCCTGGTAACCGTTCCACTCTTTTGCTAGTGAAACGTTACCCATCAATTCCTCATGTGGTGAAAGCATTCAACCTCTCCACTTATGTAACTGTTCGATCCCTTATTCGAGCAACTATTCGATTTCTTATTCGAATACCTGTTCGATAAGGCCGTTCGATTTAAGAAGGAATTTAAAATCGAGTTCATGATGAGCAACTCCCAACTTATACCTGCACGTGCACCTTTGTTGTTATCTGCTTCTCTTCTCATTGTCTCTTAACACTTCGAATTAGGTTGTCCTAATCAAAAATATTTTTCGATTAACACTAATTAACGTTAACAAATCATATTTTAATTCAAGGATATTCAAGCAGGGTGTGTTTGTGAAACACGTTGGAGAGGATAAAAGTGCATTTAGGTGCTTTGAACGTTGTTCTTTGATGTTTTTGGCAACTTTTTTTCTCTAAACGCCAACGTAATTTTATATCTCAAAAGCTCGTTCATTAGAAGCAAAAAATTATAGCTTCTGCGTAACGTACGTTTAGGTTTGTTGTTAGTTATTATTGGTTTTTTCCATAAATTTTTTTAAATAAAAAATACTGAGAGTATTAAAATAATTATTCTAATTTTTGTGTACTATTTAACATTTTAATTCTTTTATAATATGTATTATTGTTCCTATTAGAAATGATAAATTAAATAACAAATTAAGTATAAATAATAATAAAAATATAACTAGTAAAAAATTAGAACCTAAAATAATAATAAAAATAAAATTATTAAGAATACTTAAAAAAAATATTAAAATATATTATTTTATATATTATTTTTAATTTAATAAATAAATATTAATTTTTACTATAAAAAATACTTAAAAAGTTATCAATTTTTATATATTATTTTTAATTTTATAAATAAATATTAATTTTTATTATAATAATAAAAAATTATAATATACTAAAATAGAATATTATAAAAATAATATTATATAAAAAATATTAAAAAATATAAAAAAATTAAATATACTTAAAAAATAATATTATATTTTTTTAGTAATTAATTAATTATCTATTTAAAAGTGATTCTAATTAATATTATTGAAATAATATTTATTTTATTAAAATTAATTTTAATAAAAATTATCAAACATAAATTATATTGACACAAACTCGCTTTTACCTAAAATCAATTCTACAAAATTATTTTGATTCAATCACCAATTTACTCAAACCGAATTCAAACACACACTTTGTAGTTGACTGTAGGTGCAGGTCGGAAAATCCCAATAAAGCCACTGTAAGTGAAGGTTATTGCCAGCATTGCGCGAAAACATGGTGACAACTAACAAGGTTTTCCAGAATTTTAAAACAATTAAACGATAGTCATTGTTAAATTTGTTACGACATGTTAATAAGTTGAGGTAATATAAATAATTAAATTTTTATTATATTTTTTAAAGTTATAGATATAAATTTTAATATTAAATTATAAAATTATTTTTTAATTAAATTAAAAAAATAATATAAATAATTATTTTTTAATATATTTTTTTTAAGTCAACAAGCCTCCTTCAATTATGACTCTGATTCTCTGAAGAAGCAAAATGAAACACATTTATTTAACTTAATTTAATATTAAATTTTTACGCTAAATAACAGTAATACCCTTGGCTTAATTACAAAAAAAAGTGTGTAAGAGCCGTACAGTCACCCACTTTGCCATTTACTTAAAAGGTCAAATATGCAGACATGACTCATACACACGTCATGTTGTGCCACAATGTCTTAACAAATAGTCGCCTTAGCCATCTGATACAAGCCACCACACCACTAACAAAGCCTAGTTTTTTTAGAGAAGTTTTAGGTAATTAATTATAGTGTAAGTCAATTCAATTAATTTTTATTTTTATTTTTAAAATTTTAAAAAGTAAGAATAATAAAAAGTTATTTTATTTTTTATGTAATCAGTATGATTTTGACTAATTAATAATAATTGGTTATATCCAAATTGATTTTTTTAGCAAAATCGATCTCTAATTTTAACATAAAAAAATGTTTAATTACGTATTACTATATTAATAAAAATAACTATTTTTAATAATTAATTAATAATAATTTAAAAAATAAATATAATTGAACAATAATATAAAATAATTTAAGCTATCAATATTAAAATTAAACTATATTATTAAACTATTTCCCTTTTTATAAAACAATATTTATTCTTAACATTCTCTAAACTTACTTTATTAATTTATAAATCTTCTCATTCTAAATGATTTTTTCACTAAAATTAAAATCTTATTTTATTTTTTTTTAAATACTATTTTTTTTATGGAAAAGTATAGATAACCAATAAAATTTTGAATAATGTATAAATAATGTGAATTAATATGATTAAAAGAGTAAATTTAATTAGTAGCATTAAATTAAGATGTAGTGTATTTTTATTTAATTGATAGTTATTCATATTGTTCAAAAATTTTATTATTTTTCTAGTACTTTCCATCAAATATTTATTTTATTAATATATGGATAATTATTTTAATATTAAAATTTAGAAAAGCTGAAGTTAGTAAATATACATAAGAGATATATAAAAGGTGTCTAATTAAACTATTTCGTAATAATTAATGCAATATTTGACTGTTGATTGTAAGAGCTAAAACTAAGACTAAGATATGGTTTAATAGATGTACAAGAGGAGTATGGTGATTTGCACTACGCAGAGGAAATTGGGTAGGAAGGGAACACTCTTCTCCATTGAAATAAACTCTAGAAGGGAAGCCATCGCCTTTGGCTATTTTGATATGGGGCGTATTCTTCTTGCTAAAGGAAATAACCGACTGTTGCTTACCAGGCACCTTGGGATTTGTGTCATTGTCGAGAGATACCAAATAGGTTAAGCCTGGTGGGCCGTGCATGAAGATGGTGTGGTTGAGCCGCGGGAGGAAGGTGGCGTTGAAGGAATACACATCCTGAAGACTAAGAGAAGGGTTCTTGAACTGCAACGCCATGAACCAGTCGGGGAAGTTGAATGTCTCCCAGTTGAAGATAGTGATCCTGGCTGTCCAGCCACCCTTGAAGTCAGAAAGAATATGCCAGTTGATGCTAACGCCGCAGTTGTCGGGGCAGGGCAGCTTGGTTGGCAAGGGAAAATGCTTCAACTTGGCCCACGCAATCGACTTGCGTGTTCTGTTGTAGAAGGGCACAAGAAGAGCCTCGTGGGGGAGAAGTAGTGCCCTTGCGTAAGGGTTACAATGGCCCGCTGGTTTGGGACAACCGCAGGCGCAAGTGTTGCAGGGAACAGCAGAATCATTGTAGAATGCAGAGAAAGAGACGCAGCAGCGGTTGTGTCTCTTGGTTGGCGTTGTGATGTTGCACACGACTTGCCAGCTTGCAAGGGCGATAACCGTCGCCCCGATCCCCCTGGGGTCCGGGGATCTAGAAGGTTCCACTTTCAGCGGAGGGCTGCATTTGTAATCGGGATTCAGGACTCCCGAAACTTTCCATTTCTCCGGAGGGTAGATGGAAGTCTTGGTGAGATCGGGTGGGATCTTGAACACTTGCATCATGAAAACTGACTTCACTTGGTTTTTGTCCATCAGAGGGGACAAGATTGAGCCATTTCTGCAGCAGAAAGGGATGTTACCTATTTCGTTGTCACCCAACTTTTCAGGGGGCAAGTCGCTGATCACCGGATTCTTTTGGCAGTTCATTACTTTGGAGAAGTCCATGTCTGCGTAGTATTCTCCGGCGGGGCCGTAGACGCAGTCAGAGGCGTCAATCTCGCGCGTGAAGGCGCCTCTGATGTTGTATATGAACTCACCTCTCGTCCATTCCCATGTCAGGTTCCAACGGTCTAGGCGCCCCAGTGGGTTGCGGTTCTCCATCGTCACCTGAGCCATGTAGTTGTTTGAGTATACTTGCACAACGTCGTACATTATGGAAAGATCCCCTTTCTGCGTTGCTTGGTATTTCTTGTTCGACGTATCAGCCTTCGATTTTGGATCTCTTTTGCAGCATGCATACATGGAACTCTCTGTCACATACAGCACCATTTCATTTACTTAGTTACAATGCAACTTACCTTGAAGAATAGTCAATCCATGCATGTAATTTGTAATTTGTTACAAATATTCCACCTATCATTTCAAAATTTTAGAAATTCCTGCATGACAATTAAACTTTGAATGAATGCTATTATATCTACAAAATGCATTATTGTATTACATATATATGAATAAAGAGTTTATAACGACTGTAAACTAAGATAATTAAAACTCAAGACTAATTAATTATTACTTGGTTTCATTAAGAACTGAAATGAGAATGGAGTATAATTAGTTAAAGGGTGGGAGGAGGACTGACGTTTTAGAGTTGGTTGGGGGCATGTGTATCCATCAATGACCAATTTGATGGTTTTAGGCATTGGAATGGCAGGGGGCTTAACACCGAACTGGGTGCCAGCAAGATTAAGCACAGCTTGAATTTGGTTCAAATCTTGGGCAGTGTTGATGGCGGTTTGGAGATCAGGGAGACCAGCTCCAACCAAGTAGGTGCCATGTCCCACATAAGCAGGGAAATCAGCCGCTTCGAAGAGGTATGCCCCCGAGGCAGAGACGAGAATCTCATCGTGTTGGAACCCAACGTAGAGCTTCCAACCCTTGACCACTTGGGTGCCCGTGTTGAGCACCGTTGCGGTGGCATTGAAGGCCCACGGCTGCGCTGTGGCGTTCTTCAGTTTAGGGTACTCCTTCCTCCTGCCAAGCAGGTCATAGGAGATGAAGATCCCGTTGCAGTTGTCTGCTTCTGGAGGAAAAGCCGCTTCGCCCTCTGCAGCCGGCGGTGTAGTAGTCTTGTTGGGACCTTGAGCTTCAACTTCTTCAGGTTTAGGTCCCGGTTGAATAAGCAGTTGAGCCTCACTCAGATGAGATCCAAAGGAAACAAACAACAACAACAACAACAATAATAATAATACAAATCTACTAATTGTCATGTCTTAATTAATTTGCATTAGGAGAGGAGGATGCCATGGTTTAATTTGTTGTCAGCGCTCACGCCGTTATGGTTGGACCTCCTTAACTATAATTGTATGGTAGGAGTGTGAGCTGAGTAAGTGGGTTGGCATGCATAGTCGGATGAATATGGAACGAGTCAGAGAAAACCTCAACCTCTCACTTTACGATGCATTTGCCGGGGAATCTGCTTATGCTCAACGCCTCAACCTCTCACTTCTGCCTGCTCTTCCAGGTTTCAAACTCTCCCCTTTCTTTTCTCAATTAATCATCATTTTCATACTTCGCCTTGCTAGATAATTATCCCTCACAATCATATTATAAAATATCAATTTTCGTTGGATATAATAAATAAAGTACTACAACTTCAATTTTTTTTATTTTCACGTTTAATGCTTTAAATATGAATAAAAATTATTATTCAATTTTTGTGATGTATGTTATCATGAAGAAAGTCAAACCCTTCTAAATAATATAATAAAATGGCACTATGTCAAAATTCAAACCGATAAAATAACATTCATTTTTACAGCTCAATATTATTCTTGAAGTGTAATTATTTTAAGATTTCAAAATTACGTAGTCTTTTTTTTTATATTTTGTAATAAAATAAGAAAAGAGTAGGGCTATTATTTTTGGGTTTGAATTCGCTGGTCTATATAAATGGCCAATAAATTCCGAAACCAATACGAAAGGTCCATGGTAACATGCTTCTTGTAATTTTCCCTGCAGTTATCTTCTCCTAGTCATAATTCGGCCGTATCGTTTTTGTTTTGTTGTGGTCCGCCTCTTCAAATTGCGAACGTATCAAGTCCAAAATCTTGAAAACGGACCCTTTCGGCCTTTTCTGGCACAAACAAGTTTTTGACTTTCCTAGGCCGCTCTGTCTGTTACGAGATCAGCCCAAAAAAACAAAACAAATCTGAAATGTATTTATTTATCTCCCTCTAGTAGAACAAAAGATGTTGCTCTTCCAATATATATATATATAAAACCAGGTATCTTTTTACCTAAATTTCACTAGTAGAATTCAAATTAAAACGGTGGATTTCACTTTATTCTATCTCTACTTTTAGGCAAATTATGTACAACTTCAATAGGCACCAAAGAATTCCCCCGAAAAAAAGATGTTGCCCTTCAAATTTAGCAACTATTCTCTCCTCAATCAATTACAAGTTTATGTTTAACATTTTGAAGAAATAATGTAATATACTAAGATTCCACGATTTGAAGAATTTGTTAGCACCCAAGGATCGGATATAACAGTGATCTTTATGTCGCTAATAGAGCAAAATGAAACAAATACTTGAAGATTATCACCAATTGATGATAGCATTTTATAATGTTAACCCTAAAACACAGACATTGGCACGCACAAAATAACTCGATCACCCTAAGATAATCACATCTTTGTTTACAATATATTTTTTGAATGAGTTCCAAATTTGTATTGGTCAGTCTAAGCAAGTTAGGAGGATTCGCTACTAAACAAGATGAAAAGAGTTTCCTTTCTTTCTATAGTGTATACCAGTTGATAGCTTCTATATATTCAGTATTCACATTGCTTCTATTCTCAATCAGTGGCTTGAACTTGCTGCTGCATTTTAGTCTTTGACTTTGCAGGTTTTGAGTGCTTGGATGTAGAAGAAGAAGGCGATGACTTGGGAGAAGAAGTTGACTTAACCTTTTTCCGCCTTGGCTTCTTAGCAACATTGGCAACCCCTGTTGTTTGTTGGGTTTCTTCTTGAGGCTCTGTTGATCGATTCATGTATGTAAGTCACTATATATATTATGGGAAAAACTCAAGTGGAGTTAATTTCATTTGGAGTTGATAGTTGAGAATAATTAAATAATTTGATAAATTTGACTAAATTGTCATTTAACTCTAAACTATTAATTTCACATGAATTTAACTTCCCCTGAGTTTTCATCCTATATTATTACAAACATGGATCTGATCTAGCTGTCGGAGTTACCTCGGATGGACGTAGTATTGGGGTCTCTTCGGGGACCAATCGACGTTGAAAAATCAGGTGCCGATTTAAACTCATTCATCTGTATTTGTTTTTTTTTTTTTCAACAAAGAATTCACACATTTCATTTGATAATAATAATAATAATAATAATAATAATAATAATAATAATAATATAAAGTAATGATGCGAGATGGAGAGGTGCATACACACCCAACTGGGTCCACTCTCAGAAGGACCATCCCATCCAATGTGAGCCACATGCTTAACATCTGTTGGTTGCCCAATTTCCATTTCCATTTCCACCTCCCGCTCCTTCACAACTACAATAATCGACACCCAACTCCAACTTAGCACAACAATAAATTTATTTTATTGTTACATTTGGGTGTACAAAACAAATATAAGCATTACCAAAAATTTGGGTAAAGAATTTGTAAATCCCTTTCATCGCACTTCCCATCAAACGGCGCCGCCAATGTAATAATAAGGATATCAACAACAGGAAGCAAAGCCTAATTCTTTTTTAGCTACAAATGCTTTTGCCTGTCACAAAATGGATACACTTAAAATTACATGGAATTGATTTCTCATATTTTTCAAATACTAAGGCTCATTCAAGAGGGCCTCGATCTGATTCAGAATATAATGAACATTATTCGTATCTGCTTAATTGGAAACAAATAAATATGATGAGGTTTTATTATATATATGAGAAAATTGGATTAAAAACAATGTAAGTACCTTAAGAGGATATGATGAAGGTACTAGAATAAACATTGATCCTCCAAGTCTAGCCATTTTATTAGGGTCACCCTTAATTTGTCATCATTCTGGAAAACTTTGTTTAGCAGGAATGACGACATATGCAAAGCTTCTGTCTTTCCCTCTCAGGTTTGTGTTATTGAGTTATTAACTATTCGAGATATATATAAACCCAGCAACACATTATCATGGGAAAACTGAGAAAGAATAAACAGAGTTCTGAAAATTTTGATATTTTTATTGATGGGATAATAAGGAGGGTAACAATGCGGGTTGAGTGGAAATGGAGAATAAAACTGCGGTTTGTTTCAAGGAGAAACAAAAGAATAGAAAATGGGGATCCATTCAAGGATGAAAAACGAGTAAATAAAGGGTTGACAGGGAAAACAAGAAAAGAAGGGTTAAGACAAATTAAAGAAAAAAAATATTTAAGAATGTAAATTGGAAATAATAATAATAATAATAATAATAATAATAATAATAATAATAATAGTGATTAATGAGTATGTTGTGTATGCATATATGTTGGTTGATGTATGTTGTTATGCTTGGTTGTTAAGCGAGTAATTCGGAGTTATTGTATTGTGTTTCTCCTAAGATGTTCTACATACCTTGTTATATCCAATGAAAGTGAAGATTTCGTAGTTGTGCTCTAAAATTGCGGATGAGATGGACAAACAGAGAAGCTATATTTCTAATTCAGTGTTTTGTCTTGAATTAGCTAGTATGCCATTATTCACATACAAGAACAACAACATTCTACGGTGATATATATGCTCATTAGTCCAAAAAAAATAAAAAACACTATAGGCGTTTATCATTACTCATTCGCTTCCCAAGAATGAATAGTTTATGTGGTAACCTGTTATTTAACAGCTTTCCATTAGGTGCTTATTGGCCAGAGAGAAATTTTTCCCGCTTGAACACTGATAAATATTAGACGATAATATCAATTAGACAAAAGAAATAGACAGAATTTATTTTATTTAATATTTATTAATTATCATAAAATAAATTATGATTGTGTAATTATTTTTAGTTATCAAACATTATAAAATTTAGATATGTAATAAATTAAAGGGGTAAGTATTGTTTTGGTCCTTTACGTTGAGGGTCGGAATCGAACCCGTCCCTAGTATATATTTTGATTTAAAATCATCTTTAAAGTCGTATTTTTAATTTAAAATCGTCTTTTTAATTTTTTTTTGAACCAAAATACCTTCATTACTACTAATACAATTACTTCCTCCACCACCACCACCACCAACACCAGCACCACCACCACAACCAGCATCAGCACCACCACCACAACCACCACCAACACCAATTACCACCACCACTAACACCAGCACCACCACCACTAACACCAGCACCACCAGCACCAGCACCACAACCACAACCACTACCAACCACCACCACCACCACCAAGACCACCACCAAAAAAACAAGAAACAACACTAAACAAAAATAGAAACAATACCAAACAGAAACAGAAAGCAAGAAAACAGAAGCAAGGCGTGAGGCGGAGGCGGAGGCGGAGGCGGCGAGGCATGAGACGGCAGAAGCGAGGCGGCTGTGCGGCGAGGCGGACTCCAACGGCAGTGGCTCGCCATCCCCCTCCCCCTTTCCCCTTCTCCCTCCTCCTCCCCCTCTCCCCTTCCCCCACCCCGCGTCCTTTCCCCCTTCCCCCCACCTCACGTCATTTTCTTCCTCTTCTTCTCCGACTTCTTCCACTTCCCCTCCTCCCTCTCTTCGCCGCCGGCGTCGTCCCCCCTCCCCCCTTCCCCTTCCCCCTTCCCCTTCCCGCCGGCAGAAACAGATGCAGCAGAAGAAGAAGCAGAAGAAGTAGATGCAGCAGAAGAAGAAGCAGAAAAAGCAGATGCAAAACCACCGGCGCTTGGCCACCCATCCCCAGCGGGGCGACGGAGTGTCCAGGGACCGGCAACGCACTCCACCCTCAGATCTCTCTCTCTCCTCGGCCACCCATCACCCGCGAACCGGCGACGGAGCATGCGCGGACCAGCTCAGCTTCGGATCCCTCTCTCTCTTCTTCGCGCGCCACCCTCCTCGCGTCGTTCTTCTCTTCCCGGTGACGGTCCTCCTTCCACCAGCGCTCCCTCTCTCTTTCCCCTCTTCTCTTCTCCCCCGTCGCAGCCCTCTCCTTTCTTCTTTCTTCCGGCGACGGCGACAGCAGCTCCAAGTTTCGCCGGCGCCATCCCCTCTCATCCCTCCCCTTCCCCTTCCTCTTCCCCTTTCCCTCCTCTCCCCCCTTCGCATTTTCTTTCGGCCCCCACCCCCCAAAACGTGTTCTTTTCTTATTTTTTTTTTAATTTTATAATTTTTTTTATTAAAGTAGGGGTATTTTAGGAATAAAATTAATTTTTTTTAAAATGACGATTTTAATACAAAAAAAAAACACGTTAAGGAAGATTTTAAATCTAAATATACACCAGGAACGGATTCGATTCTAATTCTCAACGTGAGGGATCAAAACAATACTTATCCCTAAATTAAACTTCAACATGTCAAAATAAAAGATAGGATGTAAAAAAAATCTTTTCATTTAGGTTTATTTACAGTCAATTAAAAATCAAATTTAAATATGTATTGTATCAACATTTTATTAACTTATATGTTAACTTAAAAAATGTGGTCGTTGTAGTACGCACCATGTACATTTCAATTTTTTTTGTCTAAGCAAACAAAAAAATCAAAACAAATCTCTAACTTAAATTAGAACTGATAATTTATTATAGGACAATATTAGGTTCTGACCAAATCACATTATTAAAATTATTTTTTGTTCAATATCAAATTATTCAATTCACCATTTTAATGTACTAAGGTCTTGATAAAAATTCTTGAATTTTATGAACTAAATAAGCAATTCTAAATGTGTACTCACCACTAGAGTTATGCAAAAGGTGCAGGACGTCCAAGCAATCCCTTTCACATAGCGTCTCTCAAAGAGTAGTCTTTGACTAAGACAATTTTTTTTAGACTGCGAAAAGCTTAAATTTGGTGATAGACTAAAGAAGAGAACTACTAGAGCAGTCCGAGATCCAACTCCTATTAAAGTCTCTAATAATACAGCCAAAACTAGCCAAACTCGAATCAAAAAATAAACTCGTATTACAATTAATTTTAAAACTGTTACCTACGGATGGTCCCAGTGATCCTTAAAGGTGATGAAGGAAGAGCACCGGTGCATATAAAGTTTCTGATCTATGACAGTATTTTTAATAAGGACAACTACCTTGTGATCCGTTCAATAATTCTCAACATTAAAAATATCATTACACTTATGTCTCCACAATCACCACACTTTAGTTTTTTAAAAAAAAACTTTTTATTTTATTTTTTTTCAAATTTCAATTAAAAATAATAAATTTATTATAATTATATAAAAATAATTAATAAATCAAAATAAAATTTCCCTCTCTTCTCTTTTTTTGGCTTTATTAATTGATTTTAGATATTATTATAATATCTAAAAATTAATATTTGATTATTAAAATATTAAATAATTAATATTTAATTTAAAAATATAAAAATTAATAAATTTAAATATTTAAAATTTATTATAAAAAATAAACTGGACAAAATTAGATACTAAATAAAAAACATAGTAAAATTAGGCTTGACTTTAATTACTTCCCGCAAATCCAATCCAATGATGCACCACTGGCAATAGTTGGCAAGTACTCAATATAATGATAGTTGGTTGTATTAACCAATTTTTATAATATTAACTTATTTTACAGCTGGATTAATGGCATTTTATATGTTTGGCATCTATTTACATGAATAATCATAATCATATTGCCATTCTACCCTAATAATTATTCGCATCATCCATCCTCAACTTGCACCCCGCTATGTAATCTTTTCTACTTCTAGCGTATTTGCTTTTGTCTATTCTTGATATGATCAATAATGATATTTAAGCGCCAAAGCTATTTTACTATAACTAATTAAGTATAGATTTATCAAAGAAAAGAAAAGGGATTAAGCGCCAAAGCTATTTTACTATAACTAATTAAGTATAGATTTATCAAAGAAATGAAAAGGGACGACCACGACAATGCAAGTAGCCAATATAGTACACAACAAAGCCGTGAAAGCACCCTTTCTTTTTCCTTTCTTTTCCCCCCTCTAGTTATTTATTTTTTAATATCAATCATATAACTTTATTTCGTGAGGTCCCAGAATTCAGATGCATGTATATCAAAGATTCTTACATATATATGCACATTGCCGAAAAAGTCATCAGTTAATTTAATTTATAAACACAAATTATTAATCTCTTTCACAATATTAACAATACATTTTTTAAAAGCAAAATATGAAATACTCATTTTATAGGGCAATTTACTTAAATAAATAGAATGGGAGAGTTGTTTACCTAAATGTGCAAATCTGTTTGTTGTTACGTTTATGTGCAAAACCGGATTTATATGTAAATCGTGGCAACCCACCACGGTTTCTAAACATGCATAAACCGTGGGAGGTCACCACGGATTAGGAGCAAACGTATTTATATGTAAACCGTGGTAGGTCACCACGGTTTACGAAGAGAAATTGGCGTGCATAAACTGTGGGGAGTCACCACGGTTTATGAAGAAATATTGTTGAACGTAAAACCCGATAACCCACCGCGGTTTACGTGTGTCTACATATATAAGTAATCCGCTGAAGGCAGGGACGGATTCATTAGGCACATCAGGAAAGATAGGAGGTTGGTGGGTTGTAGAGAGAATTTGGAAAAAGTTTGGAGGTGTGAAGGAGAAGTGGGTGGTGGGGCCAATGGAGGATGAGGATCGATTGTACCGATTAAATGGCATCGCTCACGTGGCGGGATATATCGACGAAGAGGTTAGTTACTGTTATTGTTATTATTATTGTTATTAAATTTAATTCTAATATAGCAATTGATATTATTAGGAATATTACTAGTAAAAATATTTTATTACGTTTATTTGTTTTGTGATTCTGATTAATATTATTTACATAAATATTAATGTTATTATCGGTACTGTTAGTAATGCATATTTTATTATGCTTATTTATCTTCATAGTGTGGTTAATAGTATTTTTGTACAATATTTTATTATAAATATTAATATTTTATTCAAAGATATTTTTTCTGTATTTATATTGTTAATTTGTTGTATTGAGTGCATAGTTTTCTTAGCTTCAGTATTTAATACACAATAAGAGAATCAATGAATTTAATGTGAGCAGTCTAATAAATTCTACGAAAATTATGTTTGTTGTTGTTTGTAATGGTTGTATGTTAAGGGATTTTGTTACCGACGTTTTGCAGCCTAGTAGTGTTATTACCGCCATTAGGCGGCAGCAGAATATGCCCTTACATGACCGGATTATACCGTATCTAGAGACTGCGGGCTTGTATCATCTTGCTAGGCTAAACAGTCAATGGTTCTGGGTTGATGAGTCTCTGCTTAGCGCATTTATTGAGCGGTGGCGTCCGGAGACCCACACGTTCCATATGCCGTTTGGTGAGTGCACCATTACTTTACAGGATGTTGCGTATCAGCTGGGTTTGCCGATTGATGGTGCACCCGTTAGTGGGTGCTTGACTGAGTTTGAGAATCTGATGGAACATGGTAGACCAGCATGGGTGTGGTTCCGGGAGTTGTTCGGGGAGTTACCTCCACAGAGTAAAGTGAAGCAGATGACAGTGTGCTACACATGGTTCCACGAGAGGTTCCGAGTTCTCCCTGCAGACGCTACTGATGAGACCGTGCGTGTATACGCACGCGCTTATATCCTGATGCTGTTGTCGTCTCAGCTGTTTGCGGACAAGAATGCAAACAGGGTACACCTTCGCTGGTTGCCTTATTTGGCATCATTGGATGACTTGGGCAGATATAGCTGGGGCTCCGCTGCACTAGCCTGGTTGTATAGGTGTCTTTGTCGTGGTACAAACAGAAATGTCGTTAACTTGGCTGGGCCGCTACAGCTACTACAGCCTTGGATTTTCTGGAGGTTTCCCACTTTGAGGCCCACTGGTTTTGACCGGTTCAATTTTCCGCTTGCTTCTAGGTATGGTTTAAAAATATGCGTTCATAAATTTTAAAAAATGCATGTGTTATGGTTTGTTTTGACATCATTTCAATTTAAATTGTAGGTGGGCCGAGTTTGTTCCGAGGAACGATGCAGGGGCACAGAGATTAGTTTCCGCACGCCTTGCACTTGATCGACTGCGTGTCCACGATGCGAGTGATTTATTTATTACTGATAGTTGTACTAGTTTTTCTTACATGCTACTGCCTCATGAAAGTCTTACTATTTCTATGCAGTTTGTGTGGGAGCCTTATTCTTCTGCTGATGTTGCTGCTGTTATTCATCCGGAGATACTAGCTGACGAGCACCGACGGCTATGGACGGCCGTCACTAGCCTGATATATTTTGCTGCGATCGAGTGGCACCAGGTGGATAGGGTTCTACCCCAGTTCGGCGGTGTTCAGCATCTCCCAGATGTAGCTCTGAACATAGATTGGCTACATGCGAAGGATGGTAGGGGTGGGGACTGGTGGTTTCCTGCATATTATCAGGAGTGGCACCAGTTTTGGGAGACCAGGCATCAGTCAGTCATATGGGTCGATCGAGTCCTCGACCCTGGTCCATCAGCAGATTACCTAGAGTGGTGGTGCCGTGTGGCGCACAGGTTCCTATCCCCAGATGTAGCATTTCAGGATCCGAGGTCGATTGTGTTGACTGAGGAGGCGCGTCACAGAGGGTCGTCCCAGGCACCTCCTAGAGTGCACGTTTATGAACAGGAGACGTCTTCAGCACCGTGATTGTTCCCGGCATTGTCACCTGGATCCCTAGCATCCAACGGGGTAACTCCGCGTAAGACTCTTCCCAATCTCCATATATTTGTGCCACTGCCTTCTGCTTAGCCATCCACACCTTCCTGTAACTAGGCCTGAATCCGTAATCAGCTTCTGTCGCTTGTTGAAGTACCTTTACCGTAACCGCAGCATCCGCCCTAACCATAGGAAGAATCCTCGCACATATAACGTTATAATCCAGCTGACGGTGATCACTTGAAATAGAAGTTGCGAGGCACGTGTGTGGCCCGTTGTACCTCCTAACCTCCCAAGTTCCCTTTCGTGCACGAAGCGCTACACGAATCAACCAAGTACAACCCTTGCCGAATTCCTTGCATTTTCCATGATACTTCAAGTGATCCGATTCGATGACTCTGTACTCAACACCTCGCCGGATGCTATAGTCCTTCACACTGAGCACAGCTTCATCTTTACTCTGGAATGATTGCCCAATCTCAAATTCTGTAGAAGATGTACCCACTCTGTTACCACTGTCTTCCTGTTGACCAAGAGCTTCCAAGTTTAGTGTGGAGAAGTGTGGAGGGTATTGATGAGAACCAGAACTTGAAGGCCGATGCTGCGCATGTGGATCGCAGCCTGTGTTTTCGTCGCTGCCACCATCGATATGAACAGGCTCCTGGTCAGACTCATCGTCACGCATTGCATTCTCTACTTGATCAGGTCCACCAAATTCTTCGATATAAGGCACGAGGCCACCACCGGTGCCCACAACGTTGGGAGGCTCAATGACTGCTGCATGCTCCAAAGGGACAGAACCAACAACCTCCGTTTGGTCTAAATCAGCCGCAAAAGAAGGTGATTGAACCGGCGGAAGATACGGTCTGACCGCAGGCATCGAACTAGATGCACCACCCGCGGAAGCTGGGCAAGGAACTGGAGCGGATGCCCCAGAACTATCGACACCAACCTCCAACTTCGCGAACAACTCATGGATTCTGATCTCCGGAAAACTCCTTACACAGTAGAACAGAACCCTAATATCTTCATCAGCCTTAACCGCAAAGGTTTCATACTGAACACCGGTCGAGACAACCGCCATGGAAATCTTGTAGAATAGTTTCTTCACCCACTTGCAACCCAACACGCCAAGCTTCTCCAAGATGCTGTTCTTCAAGTCTGACAAACTCATCGACGAACTGATAAAAATACTTAGTGGTTCTCTGTCCGTGAACTTCACACCTTGGCTTTTGCTTTTTTTTTTTATTTTTCCAGAGCAATGCACCAGAGTAAGAAAGCTCTCTTCCTCACTAGCCATTGTGAGAATGATCTCTTATGGTGCTTGAATCACCCACATATATATAGAATTCCCGTCATAGTAAACCGTGGAAACCTACCACGTTTTCTGCCCATTATTCTACATAAACCGTGGTAACCCACCGGGTTTTGTGTGATTAAATGTTTCCTCATAAACCGTGGTGACTCTCCACGGTTTATGCTTGCCAAATTGCCTTCGTAAACCGTGGTGACATACCACGGTTTACTGTTACAAATTTTTGCTCCTAATCCGTGGTGACCACCTACGGTTTATGCATGTTTAGAAACCGTGGTGGGTTGCCACGGTTTACATATTCATCCGTTTTGCACATAAACATAACAACAAACAGATTTGCACATTTAGGTAAAGAAATCCTCCTTTTTATTTATTTAAGTAAATTGTCCCATTTTATATGGGATCAGATGTAAATATCTTATTTTAATTAGTGATTATATTTTGAGATATTTACATCTGATCCCATATAAAATGAGTATTTCATATTTTGTTTTATGCCTCTATTTTCTTACTCTTTTCAAAAGTAAAAAATTATTAGAGATATAATTATTTATATGTTATTTTTATTAATTTAAATTTTTAAAATAAATAATATCATAATATGATACTAATTTTTTTTAAAAAAATTTAAAATATTTAAATTTTTGGTATAAATAATATCATAACAAAAATAAATAAACAAACAAATAATATTATTTCACTTTTGAGATAAAGTTTTCAATGAATAAACAAATCGTTATAAAAGTTATATGAAGAATATTATATTATATTATATTATATGATAAAGATGCATTTAGCAACTAGTTAGAGAAATTTAAATTGATGAAGTGATCAATTTATTTATCTATTTAAATAAATATTAAAATCTTTAATTTTATTTTATGTATACAATAATTTAATTTATTAGCTAATAATAAATATTTAAATAGAATTAAAATCTATAACAAATTAGTTTTTAGTCAATTGGACCGAAAAATACAGTATCCAATTTAAAAAACACACAAAAAAAAAAGCGTCACCTAAGGCAACATACAACTTGTATAGTAATTAATATAAAATTAATTTGTAAAGTAGGGGATGGCATTATTGTCCCCAACAAGAAAGTTGGGGAAAAGGATTAAATAAGAAACATGTAGCAGTGATTTCAATATTAAAATAAACATAGTGCGGTGATTAATTTAATATAAAATGATATCCAAACAATATAACTGGTTAGCAAAAAGATTTTGGTGGTACTTTGAATTTCGCGTGGGATCATACGCAAAGATAAGATCGATGTTTTTTTTTTTGTAGTTTCAAGCTAAGTCAATAATGCATAAAACTAAAGGAGCATGACCATCAGTAGGAAATACAAATAATTCGGTAACATTAGAGAGAAAAAAAAATTAAATTTATTGTATTTAATATTTTTTAATTATAATAAATAAGATATATTTTTACTGTTTTAGTTGATTTGTTTTTTCAAAACATTATTGAAGATCGAACTGAATTTTTTTTTTTTTTCCAAACATTATTGAAGATCGAACTCGGATAGAGCAAGGCACAAGTTTATTCAGCAGATGCGATGCATTACATGCTTGAAGCCCTAATGAAATTAAACTCGATCGGTTACAAGTTGGAAAGGACATATTTGGAAAATTAAACCTCACACTAGTGTGGCATGCAGATGCGTGCAGTAGTCTCTAGAGGCCTGTAATGAAGTTAACACCGGTGTTCTGCAACCAAACATCGCCTTGGATGAGCTGAGCCACTGTGAACTTGCTAGCCTCTGCGGCACTGGTGATGATGTGGTAACCAGGCCACGTAACCCTCTTGCTGGTGCCAGCACCAGCACCACTGTTCATGTACTCTCCATAATACAGAGTTTCCAAATAGTCCTTAGTCTTATCATCCCATTCAGACCATCCTGCGGGGTCAATATGCCCATCTATTGAAGATTGCATCACAACCGTTCTTGAATACTTCTTCCATGGCCGCCCCAGATAAGTCTTGATGGACCCCACCACGGGCTTCAGATCCGAACTCGCTGTTATTTTGCACTGCTGAATGGAGGTCCCTGTGTTTTGGTTGGGGTCTTCGCGTCCTTGGGCCGTCACCATGTTCTTTTGGTTGCTCATGGGCTTTCGAGCCACCAGGTTGCAATTCTGGAACACAACAGCAGCATTTCCAAAGATGAAGTCGATAGTGCCGGTGATGACGCAATCACGGTAGAACTGCCTGTTGCTGTGGGTGTACAGAGTGTCCTGGTAGGCATCGATGCGGCACCGGTTGATCACGGAGGTGTCGGCGCCCACACGGAGTGCCACTGCCTGGTGCTTCTCTGGCCCTGCCGTGTTTTGAAACCAAATGTCTTGCCCTATAAACCCATCTCCAACGGCGGCTGCTCGTACACACAAACGCTCATTAATGCATCACATTACTAAAGAAAAATGATAAAACTAATTAACAAAACAAAAAGGATTCACGTGTTTAATTCTTTTTTCTGATTTACTTTATTTCATTTATTTTTTCATCACCAATGAGATTGGAGTTTATACATATTATTGTTTCTCTGGATCTAGAATCTTTGGCTTTTAGCTGGGGACAAATAATTAATACTTATTTATTTATTCGCCCACCTATTGTAATATTCCGAAGAGATAGTAGCATTTAATATGTTGGGTGCTAATAAATTAGGTTAGATTTGGGGCCAATTAAAAATCCAACATAGCAGATCATGATAGTTAATAAGTGTTCAAGGATGGATAACAACCACAAAAGCAAAATTTTCTTCTATACTATAATTAGTCATTAAAATTAATTAAATATATTAAATTATAAAATACAAAGTTAAATGAGTTCCATTATATATAGAATAATAATAATAATTAATTTTAAAAATTAATTTTAGTATATAAATAATATTTTTAAAATAAAAATATACAAACATATATATTATGAACTTGACATGTAAATGTAGATAAATATGGCTAGATCAGAGCAGAGAATTATATAAAGAAAGAAAGTAAAATTAATTTAAGCATTATTAGAAGGTAAATATATATAATATGAATAGAAAGAATCATGCCAGAGATGTATATATTACCGACGGTGGCGGATTGGAAGGTGCCAGTTCCATCGACAAAGTTCAAGCTGCCGGTGATAATGGTTGCATCCATACCGTCACCAACAAGCATGACGTTCTTCTTCTTTGAACTGATCTCAACATTCTCTTTGTACGTTCCCTTCTTCACATATATTACGTACCTTGTTTTACCGTTATCAGGTGCAGAAGCCACAGCCTCCGCCACCGTCTTGAACTTGCCGCTTCCATCCTTGGCCACCACAACATTAGCCTTTATATCAGCAGCCACAGACTCCAAAAGCCTCCGATCGGTGCGTGTGACCCATGAGGGAAACTCTCGGTTGAGTGGCTCCTCAAGGAGTTGGTGCCGATGGGCCTTTGTTGGCAAGACTGCAACAAACATGGCGAGAGAGGTTCTTGCCCAGGACATGAGGTCCGAGAGTTGAGGCTCCATAATGGCACGAGCAGAGCCATCTAAGCCATCCAAGCAAGTGGCATGGTTAGTGAGGACGCTGCTCAGCCACGTGTGCGCGTCTTGCAGGGAAAGAGTGGTGCGCTTAGTGAGAGCCACCACGGAGTCATAGACTCTGGAAATGGACAAGTCCATGAGGTCTGCACAGACTTGCAAGGCTGCTTCCTGGCGTGGAGTGGCGTTGAGGCGGATCTTGACGGCGTTGGCTGTGGCCATGGCTTCTTGGATGCCTGAGGTGGACTTGACAAGGAAGGATTGGAGAAGATTGTAGTTGTCTTTTGTGGTTGCCAGGATGTGACCTTGAGCTATTTCGGAGACATGGGCCAAGCAGGTTGCTCTGTTAACGGCGTGTTGACAGAGATCGGAACTGGGTTTGGTGCTGAGATATGAATTCGCAATAAGGGATGATGAGGCAAGGACACCAATTCCAACTACAACTACAACTACAGTAGTGAGGAGAAGGGATAGGAATTTCGGAGTCTTATTATTATTATTGCTTAGAAGAGGTCGTTGTTGCTGGTTAGCCATAGTGATTAGTGATTAGTGATTAGTGACTAGTGATTAGTGACTACTGCCTTCGCAAGCATGCTGCTTCTATCTTCTTTATATACACAATTCATATCCTTCCGTTCCTTCCAGGAAGTGAATAACATACAATTTTTAGATGCTTCCACATTATTAAATTTAAGTGAAAACGCAGGTGCAGTCGACTTCACGTGAAATTGATAGCCGAGAGTCGATAGATAAAAATTTAGTCAAATCAATCAAATCATCTAACGGCTCTTAATTATCAACTTCACATAAAGTCGACTGAGTTTCTACATTAAATTTATTTCATATTTTCGCACATTGTTTTTCTATTACAACTTTAGTTAATAGAATAGGAAACGCCACCTACATGAGACTCCCACTTTACACACTTTATTTATTTTTTATTATCTAAACCAAAAGATAAAAAAAACTGTCAAAATTTATTAATTTTATCCTCAGTTAATTATTAATATTTAAAAATATAAAATAAAATATATTATTAAATTATTAATTAAATAAAATAAATTAAAAAAATTAAATTAATAATTAAATAATAATTAAAACAATAAATGTTAATATCTCTAATATTTGTATATCTAAATTTCACTTTAACAGTACAATTTGGCTTAATTAACTACGGTATCTATGTTTCTATAATTTACACACTGATTCAAATAATAATTAGATAAAAATTCAAGTAAAATTAATTTTATATAAAATTAATATTTGAAGATTCACTTGAAATCAAGTTCAATGAATTTTGATCTAATAACAATGTATGTAGTCGCTTCGTTTGACTTCGTGGCGCCTTAATCCCCGGCCTTTTGAATTCACTGATTACGCAACTTTCCCGAATTATCTATGGCCATCAGCTCCACTTGGCAGCTACTTCTGTCTTTTGTCAATGTGCGACTTATCAAACAAATTATATATATATATTATTTAAAAAAAATACTAAAATATCATCATAATTTATTATTTTTATTCAATAATTAGTTATTAATATTTAAAAATATAAATTAAAATATATTATTAAATTATTAAACTAAATAAATTAAATTAATAATTAAAAATAATAAATTTTAATAATTTTTTATTAATTTTTTATTATTTATTTATACCCACTAGGATTCGGCTTTTAATTTTGATATTGGGCCTATGCTAGTGTATGAGAAAGATATGGGACTAGGAGGTGTGTAACAAAAATGTGGGTTCAGGGAGCAAGAATTCGGACCCTCCGAGTTCAGTAAGCAATATCCACGGTCCGAATTCTGTTAACTTGAAATTGTATGGAGTGGAACTCGGACCCTCCGAGTGGGCTACGTTCACGCACCGTACGATTTCTGCATAAGCGAATCGCACGGTCCGAGTTCATTGAAGGGAGGAACACGCATCGTATCCCCAAGGATCCACAAACGGTGCCATACAAAACACACAACGAAGCCACTCTCTCACCATTCGAAAACACACTCACTCACCTTTCACTCTCACAGTCTCTTTCTTCTTCTTTTCTCTGGGTGGGTTTTGCATGTTGGAAAAGCATCAACAATGACAAAAAAAATACAAAATCAAAGATGTTGATCGATCTGAGTTTCATATTATTCATTATCTCAGTGATTCCGATTATGTAAGCTTTTTTTTAATTTTTTTAAATTTTAAAATTTTCGTTATATTTAAATTTATTAATATTATAAATTTTATTATTATGATTCTTATTAGAAATGTTGCTGTACAATAGAAGTAGAATTATTAAGACTAATTTATGAATTTTTTTGGTTAGATTAATTTAAAATTTTTTTAACAGATTATTAAAAATGTTTATGATAATTAGTAAATTTATTATGATTATATTGTTGTTAGACATAGAGTTAAAGAACATAAATAGAAATATTATGATTATTTTATGAATTTTTGTTGGGTTAGTTTTTAAATTAAAATTACAGATTATTAAATTTATAAATTATGATTAGAAAATTTTTTAATGTTATATTGTTATTAGAGGTGCAGTTGAACCAAAAAAATAGAATGAATGTGACGAATTTTTTAATATTAGTTGTATTTTATTTAAAATATTTTTTACTGAATATTACTTAAAAAAATCGTGATAAGAAAATCTTTTATGATTATGTTGTTGTTATGTTTTGTTTTTTCGACTGTAATATGTAGTAGATTAAGTAATTATTTTTAATCCTTTTTTTCGTATGTTATATGTAATTCAATGTTATTTAAATGCATTTTTAAATAGTTAATATAACTGATATTGATTTTGGTTAAATGTTAATTTTATTGTTAGTGCGATAAAGTTGTAATGCTGAATGATTAGTAGCGTTATTTTAATTAATCTATGTTATAATTTTTTTATTGAGAAAATTGAAATCTTTATAATTGTAGTAATTATTATTAGGAAGCTAATTATTACCGTTATTAGAGTGTGAATGATGGCATATACTCATTGTTATTTACTTTTTTACAGAGAGAAAAAAAATGTTTAACAAAAGAGTAATTAACATTAGATTATATTGTAGATGTTGTAATATTGTTGAGAATATTGATTAGGAATATATGTGTTTGTAATGAGCTTCATTTGCACTTATGAATAATTTTTAGGATTAATTTGTTAATTTTAGAGGCTAGAAGAATTAGTTGTATAAGGATTCAATAAATTGATTGATGATGGTAAGTTAGTAATTGTTAATTATCTGACTGGTAAGTTGTTATGTTTTTTTGTAGAAATCAAGAATGTTGACATGTAACCATCCAGTTCCTCCGGATCGGTACAACGATAGGGTGGAGGATCATTTGCGAATTACCGGGTTCTATCATGTGTCTCAGATTGGGATAGTGTAGTGTCAGAAAGCATTGGTAAATGCTCTAATCGAACGTTGGCATCCAGACACACATACGTTTCACCTTCCCATTGGTGAATGTGCTGTGACACTTGAAGATGTAGCTTTGATTCTTGGTCTTCCCACAGATGGTCTTCCAGTAACAGGGATGACTTTGAGTAGTTTTGAAGCTTTGGAGGCGGAGTGTTTGCTTCAGTTTGGTGTTGCACCGCGAAGAGAGGACTGTAGATCTAGCTGCATAAAACTGACGTGGCTGAGGAATCTAAAAGAGAATATAGAATTGACTGATGAAATAAATATACAGAGATATGTTAGGTGCCACATTATGTTGCTAATTGGAACGATCCTGCTTGGGGATAAGTCAGGAGCAGGTGTTCATTGGAAATTTCTACCCTTGTTACGTGACTTTGTGAATATTGGACAGTATAGTTGGGGCTCGGCATGCCTAGCACACCTTTATAGGGTGTTATGCAGGGCATCTCGTTATAACTGTAAGGAAATAGATGGTCCACTAACACTTCTGCTCGGATGGGCTTGGATCCGACTGCCATATCTATCGCCCGTTCCTAGAGAACCCCGCAGTTTTCCACTAGCAAACAGGTAATATTATGTTTTAATGTACCCATTTCTTGATATTTAAGCTTCAGTTGAGCTAATTGAGAACATCATATTAGGTGGCGTAACTGGGAGCGTACTGACCGACGATTTAGATATTTGAAGCTAAATCACTTTAGGAAGGCCTTTGATGAACTTCAGGAAGGACAGGTGTGTTTTAATTTAACAAGTTTTCTACCAAAGCAGAATGCATTTTAATTTTTAATTTAATTTTGGATTGTAATGAAGAGTATTCCGTTTTTTCGCAGTTTGTCTGGGTTGCTTATGCTGTGGATCGTGTGGATCCAAACATAATTCCTGCTGAAATCTACATGCAAGCGGTTGTCTAGAGCGCTACAGTTCCATTAGTGTCATTTGAATGTATCGAATGGCATGCCACGGATAGGGTCAGGCGACAGTTCGGTTTCATTCAGGGAGTACCTAATCCAGAGCAGAATTTGGATAAGGCGCATGGAGAGGTTCTGACTGGTCCTAAGAATGTTAACTGGTCCACGGCACCGACTCATTCAAAATGGGTGATGCATTGGACAAACAGGTATCACTACATTCTTTCTGAGCTTCCCATGCCTTCACAGCATCCTTTGGATAGTTACATGAACTGGTACCGAACAAAATATGGAAACCGCTTATCCTTGTCGAATCTTGTGGGTGAGGAGAACGATGAAGGTAACCAAGACATGGATGCGGGTGATGATGATATGGAAGGGGATAATCAGGATTCAGATGAGGGTAGTCAGGATATGGATGAGGACAATGAAGACCTCATTCTGACGGTCAAAGCAACTAACCTGAATATTTCCTGATGCAAGTTGGTTTGCATGCAACTTCAAGGTCACAATATCAGAAAATACATGGCCAGCATTGATCCTTGCTTCCGCCTCCGCTCTTTTTCGGGTGAATAACTCATTTAACCTATAGAATGTTGCCTTGACAAGAGCAGTAATGGGGAGATTGCGTGCACCCTTCAACACAGAATTGATGCACTCCACAAGATTCGTTGTCATGTGCCCCCATCGGTACCCACCATCAAAGGCCAATGCGTACTGCTCGCAAAGAATGCGGTTTAACCAGTTTGTGTATGCCTCGCCACGTTCCCTTAACCTCTGGTAACGCAACTCATACTCCCGCACCGTCCTAGAATATCCTGGTAGATAACAACATATGCAAAGCAAAGGAATGGAGGTCAATGGATTTTCGTAAGGCAAATATATTGATAAATTGCTTAAATTTCATAAATGGTTACCGATGTTGACGACCAATTTTTGGAGGTACGGTGCCTTGAACTTTCTCAAAAAGTTTGAATCTATATGCCGGATGCAAAACATATGAAAAGCTCTTGGAGGTGACCACGCTCCGTTGCTACGTTCCACAGCTGCATTTATGGATTCGTGCCTATCGGATATTAGACCCACACCATCACGAGTTACAACATGTTGACGCAGGTTGCTAAGGAAAAAATGCCATGCATCAGATGTCTCTCCCTCCACAATAGCAAATGCAATTGGGACGATATTGTTGTTGCCATCTTGTGAAACTGCCACAAGCAAACAACCCTTATACTTTCCGTACAAGTGAGTCCCATCTACTTGGACAATTGGCTTACAATGTCTGAATGCCCTAATACAAGGGTAATAACTCCAAAATACACGATGCATGACCCGAATATCCCCCACCAACTCATCGCCTTGATATGCAGGCATAGTCTCAAAATGGACAACAGCTGATGGCTCCTTGTGACACATGGCCTCAAACCATATTGGCAACGCTTCATAAGATGCCTCCCAACCACCAAATATTTTTTCAACTGCCTTTTGCTTAGCCAACCATGCTTTCCTGTAACTGACGGTGTAGTTGAACTTCGATTGGACTTCTGCTATGACCGATTTTACCTTTAAGGATGGGTCAGCCTCAACCAGTGGCTTTATTGCTTCTGCAATTGTGATAGAATCCAGCTTCGAATGATCCTGTGAAATGGTGGCTCTTGTACATGTGTGACTACCATTATACCTCCTTATAACCCAACAGTACTTCCTGCTTATCAAGCTTACCCTAATAAGCCAATCACATCTTGACCCATACTGTATACACTTGGCATAAAATGTCAACGGCTTAGACTCAAACAACCTGTAGTCTACGCTTCGTCGTATGCTATAGTCCTTGACCGCTTTAATAACAGCTTCTCTTGAGCTGAACTCCATACCTACGCGAAATTCACCGTCTTCCACAATAGGAATTTCTGCTGGGACAACAACCACAACAAAAATAATATTAACACGTACATATTTTAAAAACGATTGTAAAGCTTAATCAAATTTAAAATAATCCAGTACGCTATAACTCCAAACCTAACAAGATGTTATGATGTCACTCCAGACAAATAAATAACAGCAGCAGCATATTTAAAAACCATACCGGATTTGCCGGTTCGACCGGCATACAAAAACGAACCGGACCGGTCAAGCTGGTTTGACCGACAAACCAATAAACCGGACCCATCCGGTCCGGTTCATGGTGTTTGAACCGTGACAATGATAGAACCAGTGCAAAAAATATTATTACAAAGTCACGCAATCGGTAATAACCATACTATGGACAATTTAATTATTATTTTCTAATTAATACCTCTGGCATATAAAAGTAAAAAAAAAAATTCAAATAGTAATAACCTTGCTTCCTCATAACTCAATCAATGTCTAACTAAAATAGGACTAACACCACGTTTACGTACCTGCAGTCATATATTCTGGAAATTCTGGAACATGCATGGCTTCCAGGTCTAAAACTCGCATGAAGGATGGCTCCTCAAACGGAACTTCGTTCGCGAGTGCATTTGCCACTTCTGTCACATCTGGGGCCATGGTTCCGTCACCTTGATCTTCATCTCCATTTGGAGCAACAAATTCATAGTTGCTTTCAAACTCTTCTTCACTGTCACTATTATAATATTCCCGTAGAATATTGCGGTCAGCCTCAGATTGTTCAAACTCAACATACAACTCGATGAACGAGATCTGAGACCGGTTTTCAATATACATTGAAAACATCTCCTGCATACTCGCTTCGTCCGTCACATATTTGGTTTGATACTGGACGAATCCGCCAAACACCGGAATGGGATATCTGTATAGTATACACGATATCTTTCTTGCTCTCTCAGAATCAATCTTTTCACATATTACACCTTTCAGCTCTTCAAATGAGATAATAAAAGGAATGACAATATCTAGCGAATTTTCACAAATAAATTTAACTCCTTCAGTCGTTTGTAACAAAATCTGACCAAAATAGTATATTTTAAGTAATACTCTATCACTCATTTTTCTTCACTCACCAAAAAAAAGACAACATTAACTCTAATTAATAGACTTTCAAACTTACAAATGAACCAGATAGAAGAAAGAAGAAGCTGCTCGAAGGAGAAAGACGGCACAAGGCTCCCACCAGTTCACCTCACACTTTTATATCATCATCTTTACTAAAATTGGACCCTTCGACTAGGTTAAACAATAAAATAAAAAAAATTTGGTCCACCAACTCGGACCGTCCGAGTTCCCTAAACCTCTAACATAAAACGGAGGGTCCGAGTTCTTCGTTGCCAAACTCATGTCCTCATCAGCGAACTCGGACCCTGCGATATGCATGCAAAATTATTCCCTTGTGATATCGTTGGGTCCGATTTCATGCATACGAATTTTAATCTATAACCCAAACAAATCGGACCCTTCGATTTGTTATTAAAAATTTACAATTCAAAGAAAACGCAGGGTCCGATTTCCTTCTGGCCACACTGACAGAAAAACTGTCCCACAAATATGTCTGTTTCACCCTTAAACCATATCCGAGTAAAGCACACCCATGCCCCCCATTTCCAAAAAATTGAGCCACCAGGATTCACTCACATCTATCTTCTTCCTCGAGAAAAAAAAAAAAACTTTCTTTTTCGGTAAAATTTTATACAAGCATATGTGATTTTCGTATACATAGTTTTTTTTTATAAAAGTAATATACTCATGTTCACATGCTCTCATGATTTTATTGAATTGAAGCGGATAACATGATGATTTTTTTTTGGGTCTTTGTCTGTTGTTATACAAAATCCTAGTAAATCATAATAATTTGGTTTAAAGACTTGCGACGACATCTTCGATTATATTTAAGGCCATTGAAAAATATATAAATTTGTTTACTACTTGACCAATTTGATATCCGTAGATTTTTTGTGTGACTATATTAGTAGATTAAATGATCGGTTTATACATTCATGTAATTTTTCAATCAAATCCGCTACGTTACCAACAGTATTTCTGCTAACATCTACCAACTCTTATTTATAACGGTGTTTAATAGATGTGTTTTTGTGGATGTGTCTAATAAAAATATTTTTTTTAGAACTGTGTTTAATAAAAGTGTCTTTATAAATATATTTTTTGGATATGTCTCTTTATATATGTATTTAAAATATAATAATTAATCATTGTTGGCAATAAATTGGCAGATAATATGTTGGTACCCTATACTTTTCCTTTTTCAATATTAAAGATGACCAAAAATAACCAATTAGAGTTGGTCGAGTGATCAGCTCACTCATCCGCTTAAATAAGTGTCGAAAGTTTGAACCCGCCTTCTGCATGTAGCAACTCATTGGCCAGCGACAGATCTTTAGATTTCGAGTCTTTTTATCTTTGATAAAAAAAAAAAAAGAACAAAAATGTATATTAAAATCAGTGAATACTAAAACTCATCTGAAATTAAAGCTAAATCTCAAATATTATGCATTTGAGATAAGAAATAATTTACTTTTATCAGATCTCGAATACACCTAGAATATATAATAAATGTAAAATCAGCTGGTGTGCAAGGGGAATATGATAGAGAAGTTACTCTATTCTTAACACCCGAGATGAGAACAATGGTGCCGATATGGCTATATATATGTGCAACTGAGATCAATTTTCATTTGAAGAGATTTTGGTAACTTTGGAAACTCCTCCTGCACATTTTTTTAAACATTAATACTATAAAGACAAAAAAAATTAAAATTTATTTTATTTAATATTTTTAAATTATTAATAAATATTAAATAAAATAAATTTTAGGTCAAAAAATTATAGCTCAAATGACAGAGTGTTTGTTTAGGTGTCATTATTTTAATAAAAAAAAGATTTTTTTTTTATTTTTCAGTGTGTTTTGGCAAATTTTAGTAGTAAAAGTAAAAACACTAGAAAAATAAAAAACATCTTTTTTGAGAAGCTGTAATTTACATTTTTTAAAAAAGATCTTTTTATCTTAAAAAAAAAGATATTTTTCATGTAATAAATAAATAAAAAAATACTTTTATATCATTATCGGGCCTGCTACACATACAAGCTTACAAGTTTACAAGTTGGCCCAGCCCAAATACAACTCACGCGCATGAAGAGGGATTGAATGGAGCGTCACATTCACGCGCTCGCCACTCAAACGGTTACGTACGCTACGAGTAATGGCACACTCTTCCACTTCTTCCACTTCTCAAAGCGATTCGAAAACAACGCAACCCTTCCATTTTCGAGCAAAAATTGAAGTTCAAAGTCGTCGCTAACCTTCGAAACCTCCATCAACACACCATCAAACTCTCCATCAAGAATCTGAAGAAAAAACAAAGCAACAATACTCAAGGTAAGTTCATTAAGATTCCTGTATATTTTCCAGATTACGAACTAGGTTTTACTTTTCTTCTACGTCGTTGTTCTAGGGTTTACTGTTATTCTTGCTTCTTTGTTACACTGTTCTTCTACGTTGTTATTCTAAGTTCTCCTGTTATTCTTGTTGTTCTAGATCTTCTGGTAACTGATTTTTGGGAGTATATTTCGTATATTGGGGGGTGTATACTGCTTGACCTTGTAATGTTACTTGATATTAAAGCATGTTTGAGTGATATCTGACTGATATATATGGATGTATCTGAATCATATCTATGGGTGTATCTCACTGTTATCAATGGGTGTATCTTACTATTATTAATGGGTTTATCTGACTCATATATATGGGTGTATCTTACTGTTATCAATGAGTGTATCTTACTGTTATTGATGGGTGTATCTGACTCATATATATGGGTGTATCTTACTGATATCTTTGGGTGTATGTTTTTGTTTCAGAGAAAATGGCAGCAAGAAACCAAACAAAAGACCTTAAGTGTGTCACACATCTCCTAAGTGATAAATTTAGAAACATGAGTGAGGAGAAGAAGGCGATTGTGAGGGATCTCGGATTTGGTGGGTTGATGCACATCCCACCACTAAGGGTGCATCACCAACTGTTAAGGGAGCTGGCAAACAACTTCAAACTTGGGGAGAACAGACTGGAAACAGGATATGGTTCTTTCAAAATAACACCAAGAAAGATAGGTCATGCGCTTGGCATCAATGCAACAGGTAACTAGCTCAAAATTATAGGTGTATATTAAGTTGATGCTTAGGTGTATTTAAGTTGATGCTTGGGTGTATTTGAACTGACTTTGATACTTTGTTGTTTTCCTTTTTGTAGGAAATCTATTTCCTCAGAAAGTCGAGTATAAGAAACTTTCTGAGGATGACAAAATAATATTTAGAAGATTTCAGGGTAAGACCCTCAAAAGTCTTACCGATGAGATGATAGATATCGACATTGGTAACGAAGAGGAACACCTAATATTCAAGAGGATTTTCATCCTCTACATACATATGGCATTCCTTTTGCCAACGACGATAAACAAAATCTCGCCTGTGCACCTGGCCCCAATTTTTGAGATGGACGGCATCACGGAGCAAAACTGGGCGGGGCATGTTTTGACCTTCATCGTCAAGGGCATCACAGACTACAAGGAAAAAAAGAAGAAGGCAATTGATGGCTGCCTCTTTGCCCTGATGATAATTTACTTTCATCTTTCAGAAAACAAAGACAAGAAAAGGGCTGAAAGACCACCAAAACCCTGGATTGCCAACTGGAGTAAGGATCAGTTGGTGGAAAGAATGAGTGCAGAAACAGAGGAAATTTTGGTAGGTAAACATAATATGTTGGGTGTATTTTATTTACCTGAATGATGCTAACTAAAATATCTAATGTTTCAGGGGATTGTAAAGATGGCGGAGACAAGAGAAAAAATGAAAAAAATAGAAAAAAAAAGGAAAAAAACAAGAAATAAAAAAAACAAAAAAAAGAAGGCGAGTTCAACATCGTCTTCGGAGACAGAAACAACTACTGATAGTGACAGTTTTACCTCTGAGTCTGAGGCTCAAGAAGACTCAGAGGATTCACCAAGGAAACACCCCAGCAAAAAGGAGAAAAAGTATGTACCATACTTGGGTGTAATTTCTTTTGGGAGTTGGGTGTATTTGGTGGTACCATTTGGGTATATTTTGTTGATCAAGTTGGGTCTATGTAGTTTATTAAGTTGAGTGTATTTCTTTTGCTGCGTTGGATGTATTTTATATCTTTAGTATGTTCTAAATAATGATTGTTTGCCTTCCAGATTGGACTCCAGAAAAAGAAAGAAGAGTAAAGACAAGTCAGATTCTGATTCAGAATCTGAATCTGAATCAACTGATGAGTAATGTCCTGAAATTATTACTCCTTTCTTTTGGCTTCATTATAAAGATTTCGTGTATTAACTGAAGTGTCTATTATTAACTTATAGGAGCGAAGAATCATCACCGGTGGAGAAGGAAAAGAAAAAGAAAAAGACAAAAATAACACCAAAAAAGTAAGCACTTCTTTGGATAATATTTTGTGATAAAATTTATTTTTTATTTCTGATTGGTACTCTTTTTTTTCCACTCAAAACACAACCAAAAAAGAAAAAAGTTGTTGTGGAGGATTCACCTCCTGAAGAAGATCAATACTTTGATGGGTACAGTACCTCATAAGCTATATTACCGTTTATCATCATAATTATTTTTGTTAACATCTTCTTTTATGAATGTAGTGAGAGATATGAAATATCAAGTGAAGAGCTAGATGAATTGCTAAGGAAAAACGTTGATAAATCTGCTGCAGAGGGGTATGTCTTGCTGGGCTGTCTATTTCAGATTTTGGTGTGTTTTCTTTCCTAATAATTGTTTCTTGTTTCGCAGGGAAAACGAAGCTGATCTGCGATCGACAGAAGGTCGCTATGCCTCCTCTGAAACGTAAGAAGCTTTATTTAATAAAATCTTGTTATGATGGTTTGGGTGTATTTTGTGGAACCATTTGGGTGTATTTTGTAGAATAAGTTGGGTGTATGTTGTTTATTAAGTTGGGATATTTCGTTTGTTGTCTTGGGTGTATATTATCCATTCAGTTCGTTGTATCTTGTGCATTCATTTGGGTGTATTTAATACCTGTCTCTTATTTTGTCTGAATAACATGAAATCTGTTTAGAATACCGGCTATGAACTTGGGAAGTGATGATCCTTCCTCTCAAGGACGCACAGAACAGAGTAGTGTAAACCAGCCGTCAGAGAGCATGTAATTTCTCTTTCAAATAACTGTTACTTTTGTTCTTCTATTACCTTCTACTTCTAATTCTGTATATATTTTTTTTAGAAAAAAAGCCCTTTATTATTTTATTCAAGAAAAAAAAGGCAGAAAAAAAACAAAAACTGCAAGTATGTAAGTTCTCAAAAAACAAAGCCTGTCTTCTTTTTGAATTGTTCGGGTGTATTTTTTGACTTTCTTTGGGTGTATTTTAGGTTGAGTCCGGTTCAACAGTCAGCCAGTGAGCCGGCTGATTCGAATATGATGGTTGTGAGGGAACGGACACCGTCGGATGCGCTTGTAATGTGAGTTTTTCAAGAATATTTCAACCTTATTACCTTATTATTTTCAAAGGCGTTGTTAACCTTTCATTTTTCTTCTTGTTTAGAGTCCCAATTCAAGTTTTTGTGCCGGCGTCCCAAACAACCACTGTGCCGGAACTTCAAGAAACACCTGAGTCAGATTTTGAACCAACCCCTCTGCTACAGATTGAAGGAACTACAGAAACGTAAAAAATAGTATTGGGTGAATATTTGCTAACAGTTTAGGTGTATATTGGGTTACAGTTCGGGTGTATATTTGCTAACAGTTTGGGTGTATATTGTTCCTGAGTAATTTTTTTTACGCCATGATTAATTTTGTGTAACTGTGCAGCACTCCTGAACCCCCCTCCCCTAACAACTTCAAGAAACCACACCCACGCTTCCCCCATCTCCATCTAAAATGTAAGTTCATCAGACTAAAATTAATCTTTGCTTATGATCTGTATATTCTTACTCTTATAATACGTTATACATGATGACGCAGTCATCCAGCCGCAGAAGACATTGCTGCCCTGATGATGATGGCACGGACAGCATCCTATGTTCCTAAAACAGATCCAGTGCCATCATTCAGCCTTGGCTTGACTGATTCAAGCCAGGAGGGAACGTCAACGCAGGAGACAGAAAAGGCAAAATCTCCAGAAACTGCAAATTTGCTAGAACAATTAGACGATTTGGTACAAAAAATAGCAAGAAATGCAGCGAAAGAAGAAAGTAAAAGTCCACAAATTCAAAGGGAGACTGGGGGAGAAAGTTCTGGGAGGTTTGAAACTCCTGCGGGGATAAATGAGAATACGGATGATATGAAACAGAAGTGCTACATTTGGGGGACGCGAGTGAAGACAAACGCAGATGGCACAACTAACGAGTATGAAAACATGTGCACTTTGATGGCCCAAGATAAATACATTTTGACAAAAATGCACATTGCATCACTCCAGCCAGCAACTTATATAGAAGTTGAGGTAATATTAGAATAACACTAATGTTTTTACACCAAAGTTTACTGCAATGTTTATTAATATAAATTGATTTCGGCATATATTTCTAGATTGTATCTGCCACGTGCCTCATCCTAAACCAGACAAATGATAAAAGGTTTCAAGAACAAATATACTGTCCTCCCCCCCCCCCGATATTGTGGTAAGTGTTACTTCTACGCATTTTGGGTGTATTTTCTGTATTCATTTGGGTGTATTTTTTAAGTTCACTTGGGTGTAAATTGTGTATTCATTTGGGTGTATTTATAGTATTCACTTGGGTGTATTTTCAGTATTATATTTGTTGTTTCACAATTGTTGCAGAACATGGCCATTTCGAAGCACCCAAACGGGGAATTCATATCACCTAAAACCAATAAAGAGTTCAGGGTGGAAGACTACCCAAGTTTTATTCCCTTCATAGATGCAAAAAAATTAACTTTGCATCCATATGTAAGTTTTCATTTGTAAAATTTGTTAGTACCATTCTTTACTTATATGCCAAATAAAATAACACACTGTTGAAATATGGCAATCCTTCAGATTTTTGCACCTGTTTGCCATGCGGACCATTGGTAGTTATGGGTGATTGATACAAGAAAGCGGAGATTTCATATACTTGACCCGCTACACAAGAAAGCTCCAAGCGATCAGAGAAAGAAGCTTAATAAATTCACTGTAAGTTGGCTCTGTGTTCTCCTTTGGGTGTATTTTGTGGAACCATTTGGGTATATTTTGTTGATCAAGTTGGGTGTATGTTCTTTATTCAGTTGGTTGTATCTTGTGCATTCATTTGGGTGTATTTCATTCGGGTGTATTACTGATTTGTTTTGGTATTTAAGGGATATATAATTTCAAGAATGAGAGCATATGTTGGCGGGGAACCTCTGAAGAAAGGCGAGAAGGAGAAGGATATTAAAGCATCATACGTCAAAATATCAGGCCAAAAATTAACGTATAAATTTGTGACTCTGAACATTAAACTTTCCTAAATGAGATTTGTAATTTATTTTCTTCATTTTCAGATATGACTGCGCTATCTACATTATGAAGTGGCTTGAGTTAATTGAGCCGAAAAACATTAAAAAGGGGAAGTATGAATGGGATAATTGGAAATAGGTAACTGCCTTTAGAACTATATAACTCTGTATTACTTTGATGAATTAATATTGCTGTTTAAACATAATATACTTTTTAATTGTAGGACGAGGTGGACCACTATAGAGTGGAGTATGCTTCGCGGATACTATTCAATGAAATGAGTAAAGAGAGAGATGAAGCAATTAGAGCGAGTAATGCAATAAGACTGTCGAAGCCATCCTCCGTATTATTGAGTCCGTTTTGTCAGATAAATTCTACTGATATAGAAAATGAGTAATCCAACTGCTAGCTAGTTTGTAAATTGAACAAATGCTGTAAAAAATTGCCATTTATAAACAACTTCTATTCAATGAAATTTTTTTCCATAGTTAAACTATATGTGCTGTTAAACTGTCTGTGCTGTATTCAAAAGTTGTATTACAGGTGGTTAAATATGAAGGAAAACATCAAGACAGATCTAAAGACAGATTATAAAATTTACACCCAACGGGGGTTTTAATATACACCCAAGATTTCTTAAAATATACACCCAAACTGTATGTGCTGTTAAACTGTCTGTGCTGTATTCAAAATGTATGAATTACAGGTACCAAAATATGAAGAAAAACATCAAATCAAATATACACCCATAACCTGCGATTTTTTAAACCCAAATAAAGTTGAATATACACCCTGAAATCTATCCCCCCATGATGCTTTGAGACTAAAACCCTGAACCCTAAACACTTAAAATGTAAAAATGTGAATTAACAAAAATACACCCAAGCGAAATAGTGCTTTTACACCCATATTCTCTAAGACTATACACCCAAAGAGTTATCCACTGCTGCTGGTACCGTAAACTGATAATTCATAATATGTCCTTGATATTGCCTGTTATTTGAATGCACCACTGATGCAGCATCAAACAGGTTTATCTGAATATAACAGTCACATATTAGCTAAACTATTAACGAGAAAAATAAACTCAATCACCACAAATTTAAAGAACATTACTTTTACCTCGCTTAAAACTTTCATTTTCTTCTTCTTTGCGGCATTTGCAATCTGTTTGTCCAACTTTGAACCTAGCCTATTTTTTGGATGTCCTCTTGTTCGGATCCTTGGCGGGCTTTGAAGCTCGTTAACGGATTCCAAGTTGGCGTCTTCGTGGGATAAAGAAGATGTCCCCTTCCTTTTGGCTTTTAATGATTCCATCTCAGCCATGACGTTATCATACGCACGGTGCAGAAATGCAGTCAACTCCTCCGATTCGGATGCAAATTCGCAAATATTTTACGAACGAAAAACCAATTGGTCGAACCTCTTGCTTCTTGGCTCCATCAGTGGCTCGTCGTGGCTGCTCTTGATGTGTGTGTGTCGCCTCTTTACCTTCTTACTCCATCGTTCCAGTATATATCTAGGTGACACTTGGCTTACTTGTTCAAAACTTAACACGCTTAGTGTGACGACACAGTATCCCTCTCGACTCAAATAATAAGCATTGGCATTTTACCTCGGCTGCAACTGAGTCGTAAGTAACCACAAACTTGTTGAATATTGAGCTGGAAACTTATTCTCTGACTTTCGTATACTGAATAGCCTAGAGCGGAATTCGTTAATCTGGTGATGCAATTCGCCTTTCCTCTTAATTGCGCTTGGACTTCCCTAAATTTTTGATGAGTGTACACATCTTGAAACTGAGCTTCAATGGAGGATTTGGTTCCACACGGTTTGACCGTGTGAAAATCTGCAGCATCTGATTCTCTCTCTGCTTGCTCCATGCTTCCGAGGCAATTATCGTATTGTTTGACGAACTGAATAAGCGAGCTGTTCCGAGTGATAAACTTGTTAAAAAATGAATGCATGCTCTCGCTCCTTTGTGTGCTTCTCATCCCTGCCCAGAAGTGGTGATCCAGATAGATAGGAACCTATATATGACGGTCTTCATACAGGTCTGCAGAATACACCCAAACACAAACTATAAATACACCCGAAAAAACTTGCAATTTACACCTTTGCTGCAGATTTTAAAAAGACATTACCTGAAAGCCACTTGTTGTCCACAAGACCAAAATTCAGCAGAAAATCGTTCCAATTCCTATCGAATGAGTCTTTGCTATGAGAGTTAAAAACAATTTGGCTCATTTCTCATTCAATATCTGCATGTCCCTTGTACCCGTTTAATTTGCTTGGAATCTTCTTCATGATGTGCCAAATACACTAACGGTGAATTGTTGTTGGCATACAGGCCTCTAAAGCCCTTTTCATTGATGCGCATTGATCGGTGAGAAACCCTTTCGGAGCGTTTCCTCCCATGCAACGAAGCCAACATTGAAATAACCATTTGAATGATTCAATTTCTTCGTTCTTCATCAAAGAGCATCCGAGAAGTGTTGACTGACCGTGGTGATTCACCCTGACAAAAGAACCACAGACCAAATTATACCTGAAACAAATTACCATAGTGCAGAATGTAAACTCATTAGGTACACCCCAACAAATGCTTCGTATACACCCAAAGAAACAGCCAATATACACCTCTGCTGCGAATTCATAAAAATACATTAATTTAGCATCATAAACAGGGGCAGTTTGTTACCTGTTTGTATTGTAGTTGGTGTCGAATGAAATGACGTCTCCGAAATACTCAAAGGCAGCTCTGCTTCTTGCATCGGCCCAAAAAGCCAGCTTAATCGATTGATCCTCCTCGAGTTCGAGCTCAAAAAAGAAATTTGGATTCTTCTCTTTCATTCTTAACAAATATTTCCCGAATTCCTTTGCATCTTCTTGTTCGGAAATATTCTGCACTTCCTTGGTAATGTAATTCCTCACGTTCTTTTCGATAAAATTTAACTCGCGGTGACCCCTGGCAGCCGCAACAAATGATTGGTAGGTTTTACTTGGTCTGATACCGGCCTCCTCGTTATTCTCTATTGTACGACGAATGGACATGCTTAGTTCCCTGTGCTGTTTGAGCATCTCTGCTTTACTTGGACAGTAGGGGTGTGAATGATTCAGCACAACCTTTGAAATGATCCAAGCACCGACATCCTTCAATGTGTGTATATAAATTCTTGCAGGACAGTTTAGACCGGCTGTCGGATTGGTCTTCTAGGTCGGAGATATTTTAGATTTCCATTTTCCCTCTCTACTACATGTAATCAGTTGATTCTTAATCTCGTTTCCCTTCCTATTTGTGCACCGAACTCTTGTAGAAAAACCTACAACCCTGGCGTATTTCCTGTAAAATTTTCCAACATCTTCAAGGGTGGTAAAGGTCATTCCAACCTTCGGAACAAGCTCGTGATCAACAACCGAGAGAGGCTGCACAATACACCATGTCAAAAACTGTGAATACACCCATAGATATGATTCAAATACACCCAATCATGTCTAATATGATACACCCGAACCGCAACAACTCAACTAAAATGACAATAAAAGCCATAAACTGTAAATACACAGGCTGCAGAATACACCATCTCAAAAAATAAAAACACACCTAATCATGTCTGATATAATACACCTGAACAACCATAACTCAATTAAAATAACAAAAAACTAGTAAAGTGTAAATACACCCACACTTCTAGCAAAAATACACCCAAAAAATACTTGATCTACACCCGAGCGTCTGCTATAAATTCCAGATAATTAATCACAACTAATACATTGAATCGACAGATTCATGTTAATGTGTTAGTTTCACAATCAATGTTCAGCAATTTTTCAACTACACAATGCTATACAAATTACTGCAAGAAAATTCATACTAATCCTATGTAAATCAAACCTCAGGAACTTCATTAGATTCAAATTCATAATCCACCTCGCCTGGATTCAGCTGACAATCCGAGGTTGAATGATCCATTATCTTCAAAACGAGTTCAAACTTTGATTTCAGAAAACAACAAATCAAAATAGAAAACGAAGCTCGAGTTGCACAGAGAGAGGAAAGTAACGTAAACGAAGAACATACCAGTGAGAAAAGGAGAGGAAAAGAACGATGGAGAAGGAGGGAAGACGCGCGAGAAGAAGAATAACTAAATCTCAAAATAACGAAAACGAAAAAGGAAACAAATCTTTTAAATTTGGTAGTTAGATATACGCGGGATCTTATATAGCGCGTGTATACAACGTATGTGGAGCAGCGCGTTTTTTTGTTTTATTGCTTAATGAACTTGTAAAGCATACAAGCCCTAATGGCTTGTATGCAGAGCTTTTCTGTATCGTTATACCCAAACATAATTGATAGATAAAAAGATCTTTTAAAAAAAGATAATTCAAAAAAAGATCTTTTTTTAGAAGTTCACCCAAACAAATTCATAGTCTCCCCATACTCACTTAAAAGATCGCAGGTTCAAGTCTCTCTATTTTTAGTAAAAAATAAAATAAAATAAATTTTAGTTGTTCTTTGTTAATTTTTTTTTTATTACTAAACATTTTTATTTTTTTAAATACCCTCAAGTATTAAAAGCATATGACATGCCATATTTAATTTGGTAAAGTTTTTACCTTTTAAAAATGGAGACCACTCACTTCAAGATGCACAAAATAACTTTTTTTAAAGATTATGCATGAGAATATGACAAGTGTCCTCACTTGTGTTTTGGTTTATTTGAACCGATCATTATAAAAAAAGCCAAATTTTATAACCAAACCTTATAGATAGAATTGATTAATTTGGTTCATTTTAACCGATTTTTTTACTTTTACATTAAAAATCGTTTTTTTTGGACAAATACAATATTGGGTTTGGACAGTTTATGTTAAAAAACAATGAAAAGAGCCAAAATTGATCCTTATATCTCACAAAAAAATCCATTATAAATTATGCATCAGTTTGCAGGTTCTTTATTATTTCTCAGTTTGAAGGTGCTGCACAGTCTCTTGCTACTAGTGTTGGTAAATCTATAGAATGTCACAGAGGTTGTTGTTTCTGTTAGTTATGCATTGGATATGCCAGCTGATGAAAGAAAAAAAATGACATTACAGAGCAGAGCAAATTATGATGAAATCGGTAAATTGCAGCATAGCAGAGCTTCCTGGAGAAGATGAAATCGGTAGCAGCAGCAAGGAAGGAGAATCGACACAGAAGGGGAGGAATTATGATGCTACTGAAAAATTGAGAGTGTTAACTAGACTCCGAAAATGGTGATGGACCTCAAACAAAACAGCATCACCGCCAGCGAAGATCCAGGCAAAGGCGAGGAAGCAGGCTAATGGAGGCAGCAACTGGATGGAAAATGGCGAGGAGGCAAGTCGCATATTGGAAAATGGAGTTCTTTCATCGCATCGCTGGGTCCCTCATCCAAATCGCTGCGTCGTCGGAGCACCAACACGGACAGAACCGTGGGAAGAAGACGAACTGAACTAAGCAAGAGAAGGAGAAGTGGCGCTACGAAAAGGAGGAATGAGACCTGAGACGACCATTTGGGGCACGAGGAGCTGCAAGAAAGTAGAAGTTGGATGGCATCTGCGATAAGGGAGAAGAATCGATCAACGGAACCAGGCAACCAACGCCTCTAGTGCGAGAAAGAAGGAGATCGATGCAGATCTTCTGGGTTGGGTTGGGTGGGGTTCAGGGTGCTTTCCGGGTTGGTAAAAAAAAAATTAAGCATGCCAAGGATTGGTTTATTTAAACCGAATAGTGTCGAACTGGGTTTAAAAAACTGAATTTGGAGAATAATTTATTAACCCATAATTAAAAATTTACCAATCACAGTGTGACACGTTATAAACTTAAAAAAAAGTTGTTTCATGCATCTTGATGTGAGTCTCTCTTTTAAAAATAGGTTATAAAAACTAACTTTTAAAAGTTAGCGTTTTAAAAATTGTAGCATTTGTGCTTGATAAATTAAATTAAAAATAATTTTTAATAAGTACAAGCAACAACAAATATGTTTGGTAAAATAGCTTTTAAAATTTAAAAATATTATAATAGATATTAATGTAAAAATTAAATTTGAATATTAATTAGTGTACGAAAATTATATTAGACTTTTTAATTTTAATAAGTACAAGTCAACTTTAAAAAGCACAAATCAATTTTAAAAAATTTTCTATTAAGTACTTTCAAGAGCACTTCTAATTTTTAAAAGCTGCAAGTATAAGTATACAAGCTTTTTGATTTATTAAGCGCAAAACAAGATGCTTATATTTTTAAAGAGTACAAACATCTTTTCAAAAAAATTTTACCAAATTAAATTTATATGTAATTAGAAAATATCAACAGACTAAATGTCATGTGACATATAGTCAAAGTATTGAATTTTAAGATTAATTTGTCTCTTTTATTTTAATTTAATTAATTAGTTGATATGTTATGATATTTTGATTTTATTAGTTAGAAGACATATTAGAATTTTTGATATTTTATATTATTTTAATTAATTAATTAATTAATTAATTAATATATTATAATATTTTGATTTAATTAGTTTTAATTGATATGTTAGGATGTCAAAAAATTTACATTTTAAATTATTGACATAATTAATTACTTGATATGTTAAAATATTTTGATTTATTTAGTTATAATTAGAAGACATATTAGAATAGAGAGTAATAGTATAGATGTATTATGATTAGTTTTGGAAGCTTCAAGTTCTTTAGGTGTTTTTTTTTTTCTTTGACGTAATGATCTAGAATGCGGAGTAATTTATATAATTTAAAACACATTTCAAGTACATTGAGCTCATTTTTTTTAGTCTAATTAGTGACTGATCCAAAAAATTTTAGTAGAAGAATAAAAATAATAAAAATTTAATATAAATATATTTAGATATTAAAAATTTAAAATATATTAGTCAAATTTTAAATAATTTAATTAACACATAAAGAAGTATATTAATTTAAAAGTATTTTTTGTTAAATATTGTCTATATTCATCAATTCATATTTTATTGATTATTTTTTATATAATACAAAAAAACTTATTAATTTAACCATTAAAGAATCTATAAAAAATATAAAATTAAAAAAATATACAAAAAAATTTAAAAAAACATTTCAAATCAAACTACCACAATTTTTTTTATATATAGATATAAATAATGTCTTTTCTTTTATCAAGTAATTATTCAAATATTTTTTGCTATCTAATTAGAGAGTTGACACTCTATAATATTCATAGTAAAAATTTTTAATTTTGATGAAAATAATTATTATACATAATACCAAAACTAAATTAAATAAAATAGTAAAAAAACGATATATAATATATATTATCTTAATTAAATTAAAAAATTTATTAAGTACTAATAGTCTCATTTTTACTTGAAAAACTAAATTTGATTTTGAATAATTAACTAATTAAATTATTATTATTATTATTATTATTATTATTATTATTATTATTATGAGCATATTTATTTTTCTAATATAAATAGATTAAATGTATATAATTCGATAATTTTTATCATTGTGTTGTTATTTAATAACCTAGATTTTTCAGACATACATTAAAAAAAATAAATATGGGGGCAAACCTATTATTTTAAGAAAGCATTTTATACTTATATATATATATTTACTATTTGTTTTTAAAAAATTTAATGGGAACAATTGTCTCCAAATTTGCAAGTAAATTCGTCCGTGAACCTAATTTTGGGGGCATAACATTCTAGATATGTACATCTACAATTCTATATAGATGTAACGTATACCAAGAGCACTTAAAATATTTTTTTTTTTAAAAAAGTGTTATACATCTCGAATACGCAATACTCAATTTTTGTGATTATTTATCTTTTATCTATTGTATCCGTGATATATATAGAGAATATAAAAATATAAATATTTTTTACATCGTACATTTTAATAAATAAAATATTTGTTTAATTAATTTAAATAAAAAATAACCAACTTTATATAAATTATTTTTGTTGACAAATTAGATAAACAAAATGATTATCACTCTCAATCTCTCTGTCGTTTTAGTACGACTATATTACCGTAATTATAGTAACTAAAATAAATAAAATAATTATCACTCTTCATATATATATATATATATATATATATATATATATATATATATATAATGACTATAATATTATCACTCTTAATAATATTAGTTACAATGACTATAATAATTAAAATATTTTTTAAAATATTACTAAAATTAAAATAATATTTTTTTGTTGTTAAAAAATATTTTTTAAAAATATTATTAAAAATAAAAAATATTATTTTAATTTTAATATTATTTACGTAATTACAAACGGTAACATAGCTTTTCAAATTTCAATAAAAAGCCAACGTGCAGCTAAGGCGGCGCATTAACAAACATTTATAAAGGAATATCTGTATCGTAGCCCATATGCAAGGAACATGAGTGGTCGGGTAGCACTTTTGTTTTTTTTTTTCCTCCAGTTTTTATTATTAAGATAATTATTTAAATTAATTTTTAAAAATTTTAAAAATAAATATTTTAATTCTTAAAAAAATTAATATAAAAAATATTTTTAAGATTTTATTTGAATAGATAAATTAATTTTTAATTTTTTTAATAGAATAATTATTTAAATTAATCTTTAAAAATTTTAAAAATAAATATTTTAGTCCTTAAAAAAATTAATACACAAATCAATTATCAATCTTTTTTTTCATTAGACATAACAGTTATTCATCTATAAAAAAATAAAATAAAATAATAATTATTATTAATTATACAATAATACTTGTTGGTCGAAATATTCTATTTCAAAAAATATTGAGCTTGGAGAATAATAAATTTCTATTTCGAAGAATGAAGGACTACATCGAGACAGATTTATCGAAAAATGAGAAACAGAAGTTAATTGACGCACTCAGTTCAAAAGAGAGGTTATTCGAAGATGATAATTTGTGGTTACACTCAATTGCACAGAAAAAGCGAAAAACAGTTATTCAACGATTGGCACACATGAGAGTTACATTTGAATCTGATTGGTTGAGGATTTCTATAAATAAGTGAAAAGTCGAAGAAACTATGGGTAGAATTTTACTTCAGAAAAACACTCAAGCACATTCACATCCTAGGAACTTTTTGAGTTTGCATTCGAGTAACTTTTTTGTAAGGTTTCTTCCATCGTTTTTAAATTATGTTTACATTTTCTGTAATCTTTACTTTCTCTGCAAATTTATCTTTGAAGCAAATTTATCTTTTTGTTTTCTTTCAAGATTCAACACTCTATTTTTCGAATTCAAAAGTCCTTTGATCTTGTCGAAGGCAATTTACCGCTTTATTTAAATTCAATGCAATTTACTTTAAATTTAGTCAATTTATTCATTAAATATCGAACCACTCTCGATTTACTAAAAATTGACAAAATAATACTGTACCATAATTTTTTTTGTATTTTTTAGACAAAAATAATAATAAATTTATTCATTAGATTTTTATGTATGTATTTATAATATAAAAAGAGTTTTTGCATAATATATATATATATATATTCACTCAATAATAATAATAATAATAATAATAATAATAATAATAATAATAATAATAATAATAATAATAATAATAATTTTTAATAAAATTATTAGAGATTATTCTACAAAAAATTAAAAGTTAAAATTAATTGATATTTTTACATTTAATATAATTAAAAGATGTCCTATTTTAAAAAATATGTTTGTATTAAAAAAAATATTTTAATTGGCTTTCAAAACATCATTATTCACATTGCTTGTTTCAAACAAAAAGAGTGTCTCAATATGCTAGTGTCATCGTCCACATGCACAAAACTAAGCTTAATAGTAATAAAGGGTGATATATATTGAAAGTGAAATGGACAGAGACTGTTATGTCTAATAAAAAAAATTGAAAATTGATCTGTGTATTAATTTTTTTTGAGAACTAAAATGTCCGTTTAAAATTATTGGTGACTGATTTAGGTAATTATTCTAGCGAAAAATAGACTGATGACTGATTTATTTGCTAGAATAAAATTTTGCAAATTAATCTGTGTATTAATTTTTTTTAAGAATTAAAATATTTATTTTTAATTTTTTAAAGACTAATTTAAATAATTACTCTTATTATTATTATTATTATTATTATTATTATTATTATTATTATTATTATTTTGAAAACAGATAGTTATCTTTTTACTGTAAAAATATATTATATGATTTTTTTTCTCTCCCACTCCTTGTAATGTTAATTTTTTTTCCTTTGCATTGATCCTCTTGTATCTTAAAGTTTATGCATATGTCTATATTTTTTGTTTTGAAAAAGGTTAAAATTTATTATTTTTGGATAACACATAATCAACTCTAAACAATAAAGGTTAAATCTAAAATTCGGAATAAAAAAATTCTCAAAGTCTTAATTACCTATTGAGAGACATGAAAAATACACCAATAGACCCAAAAAAAAATCTTTTAACACAATTTAAGAGAAAAAAAATATTTGCTCAGATTGGATGGCGAAGTATAGTTTTAACAATAATTTTATTTTATTTTTTTATAAATACACCTCAGAGAAAGTCAGAATCTTTTTTTTTACAGTATTTTTTAACCCGACAGGTCAATGACTAATCCTCGTATCTTGGAGTTTTATTTAAAAATTTGTCACATGTCAATTGATTATTGCATGCATAAGGTATGATTTGAATTTCCAATACTTATTTAAGCGAACTAGTGAAGTAAACACTAGACTAACCCAACTTAGTTAGAGTTAGAGGCTCTTATTGCAATACAGAGAATGCAAAACCCTGTAACTTTGAAGTTTCTTTTTTTGGTACTTAGGCGTTTATAGTTTGCCCACCAAAAAAATTATCCTTCTATTATTATTATGGACAATAATATAATTTTGCTCAAATATTGAAAAATTAATAGGAGTATGGCTCAGATATGGCTCTCTAACTCTAAGTATCACTTTTTGTAACTTAAAGAAAGGATAAACTATCATTTATATCCATAAATATTCAGAACGTTGACAAATCTACTCACAAAAAATCGTAATTGACTTTATACTTATGACAAATGGATTCTGAGAGTAAATTCTCAAAATAATCATTGAGATTCACGCAATGACCCAATTTGTTCCTCGAGGTTCCAATTTTACCATAATGGTCCCTACATTCAGCTCCGGACACCATAGTGGTCCCTGAGGTCATTTTCGGTACTGACTCAGTTGATGGAGTACTGATGTGGCTATTCTTTGCCACGTTGAAGGTAACCAAAACGACATCATTTTGGTTTGACATCCATTGTTTGGAAAAACGACATTGTTTGGGTACAAATGTGAGTAAAAATAGTTTGTGATCAAACATAGAAATTTGTTATCCTTCTACACTTTCAATTTCATTCTTCTTCTTTTTCTTCAATGGAAAAAAGCTAAGGTTCGATTTTTTGGGGTTGTTTGTGTTGCGATGACAATAATGACGTTGAATTGATGGGTTAGATCATCTTCTCTGCACCTGGAGCCAAGTATTTACATCATTATCATATACAGTAAAGGTAACCTTTGTTTTTTTGTATTTTTAAATTTTTAGTATTTCGTATAATGATTGTATCACTGGCACTGGTACAATGGATTTTTATCATTTCTTTATTCGCTAGAGTTTGAGAGATTTTTTGGTGGGTTAGGGTTTATGCTCTGTTTTTTCTAATAAATTACGATTGGGTTGACAATTTAGAATGGGGCTGAGAGAGATGGTTGTTATAGATTGGGATGCTGTTATATCTTGAAAATTTTATCAATTTTTTCCATTCTGAAGACATGTTTCTAAAATTCTTTGCAAATGAATTATTTACTGGATATTATGTTTCATCATATGGGGGTAATTTCAGGAAAATTAAAAAAAGGTGTTCGCTTATTCACCAGATAACAGGAGTTGTCTAGGTGATCTAGATGTAGATACATTGGATGTATTCTATATGAGAAACTACTATAAAGAGCTTGGATATACTAACATAAAATAATGTTGGTGGTTAGTTCTTGATAGAGGCTTGGAGAATGGTTTATGGGAATTAAATAGTGAACGGAGCTAATAGAGATGATCATTTGTGGCAAGAAGAATGGAGGAGTAGTTGATGCATCTTATGAGCATGCTATTTCGATTCCAGAGGCATTATTAAGCAAGAAAATAGTGGTGTATTTGGATGATAAAGACGGAAAAGTTGTTGCGTGTGTTACAGGTGGTACCAGTAATCCCTCACTCAAAATCATTTTCAGACTCATTCCTAAACCCATTCCTAGCTCTAGTAAGAAGAAGACTCATTCAAGAGCTAAAGAATTAACACCAGTAGCTCTATAAGTGTTTCTAAACCAACTACCAATCCTACATCTAACAACAATATTTCCATTCTTAAAGATACCAAAAATACCAATCCAACCAATTCTAGCAAGCCCACCATCCCCAGCAAGCCCACCAAACCCAAAAAGTCCACCATTCCTATTAAGCCGAATAAGCTCATTGTCCCCAAAACGTCCAATAAGTCTAACAAACTAACATTTACCAAGAGACAATATACTTGGTCTACTTCAAAAGGACTCAAGAATAAAATTTACAATAATAAAGTCCCTTTTGAAGTGTCTTCTAACTCTCATGACTCTTATGAGAGTGCAGAAGATGAGCTCTTTAAGACAGGATTTGATAACAATATTTCTTCTAAATCTGATGAAGGTGCTAAGAGGGTGAAAGGTGGCAGAAAGATTGTGAAGTTGAAAAGGAGAGGGTTGTGTCACTAACATCAAAAGAAAATGAAAAGATATTAGTTTAGGATATTAGTAATGAAGATGTGGATCTTGGGTTTTTAGAAATGGTGTTGAGGGATATGACGATGGCTATAATCTAGGGGTTGACTCAGATGGAAGAAACTCATGGAATTCGGAGGAGAGGAAAACTCTTCCAAACTCAAAGGATAAACTTGATGAAGTTGATTCTGATGATGCATGTCTAGTTTTCAGGGAGGATGTAAGGTTTAGGGAGTTTCACTTGGAGATTGGTGTGAGTATATGTAGGAGTTTCGAGAGTTTTGGGAGGTTATTAGGGAGTATACAATTCAAGAAGATAAGCATATAAGGTTGAAGAAAAATGATAAGGAGAGGTGTAGGGTTGTTTACAAAGTGAAAGAGTGTCACAGGTTGTTTATGCATCACGGGACCATGTGGACACTTGTTGACAGATAAAAATCTTTAACGATGATCACACGTGTTTTAGAGAAGATAAAAACAAGGCTACCAATAAAATTTGAGTGTGCAATAAGCTGGTTAAGAAGGTGAGAAAATATCCAAACTTTAGACCCTAAGAGGCTACAACTTATTTCAAGACTAGGTTTGACTTAACTCTAAACAAGAACTCCATATTTAGAGTCTTGATGGATGCAAGAAGTGTTGTCTATGGAGATGAGAAGGAGCAGTATAGGATGGTTAGGGATTATGCATTAATACTGTTGAAGACTAATCCTAGATCAATCATCTAGATTTCAATAATATCTCAACCAAATAGAGACGTTATCTTCGAGAAGATGTATGTATGTTTGAATGGGTGTACGAATAGATTTAAAGCTGGCTGTCGCCCATTGATTGATTTAGATGGTGCCTTCCTAAAGACTTAGTTTGGTGGTCAGATTCTATGTCATAGCTTAGGTATAGTTGACATGGAAAACAAGAAAAATTGAAAATGACTTTTAGAGTTTCTGCATCTGGACCTAGGCCATTACAAGGAGCATGGTTGGTGTTTTATCTCCGATATGCAGAAGGTAATCCTATCTTAACTCCCATAGGTAGTTTTATTAAATCACATAATGAAGATGCATGTTAGTAGAATTGTCGGAGAATAATGAGATTGTTATGTTTCTGGTTGATGATGACTTCTTTACTTGTTGCTATAGTTGTCACTGAAAGTGATATGTCGTGTTGTGTTATGTTTGATTAGTATAGGGACTTATTTAAGGCACGACCTTTCGGAAATTAAGGACTTTTATCGATAAATTTACCAAATGCTAGGGACCTTTATGGAAAATGATTATTAATGTGAAAAATCATTATAAAGGCATGATTTATATTATTCTGATGATTGGTGTACCATTATATTGCTTGATTCTGGTCTTTCATAGACAGGGACTAATATCAGCAATCAAAGAAGTGATGCCAGGTGTACATCATGCTCGGTTTTGGATACTCAAAAGTATTATAAATTAAATTAGTGTTCTTATTATTATGTAAATGGTATTGCTATAATTAGTTGTTATTCATACTTAAAAATTCCTTGTATGCATACTTGTGTTGTACTATCCAGAGTCAACATGCCATCAGAAAACTTTTGTCATAAATGACTTACAATAGAAGCATACAAGAAGACTTACAACCATCACATCAATCTAATTTCTGGCAACCTTTGTGAGAAAACATAAACGATATAATAGGCCTCATGAACAAAAAATTAAGAGAAAACCAGAAAAGCTAAAGATGAAGAGAAGAATGGATGCAGATGAAAAAGTTGAAGGAATTAAAAGGAAAAAATCTAAACTTAAACTAGACACCGTGATTTAAGACAACATTCATTTAAAAAGACAACTTGAAACATTTACTTATAGATTTTTTGATGAAAAAAGACACACAAAAAAGGGTTACAAGAAGAAAAGAGTTGCTAATGCTGTAAAGAAATCTAGGAAAAAGGAGAGTGAGGGAGATGTACCTCCTCAAGATCAGCCAATTGAGCATACTGCAGCTAGCTGTGGCTGATGTGAATGCCCAATCTGTGGAGATTAAGCTCCCTCAACCAATTGAATCTGAGATAGAAGACTCTCGCAGGTACAATGTTTAATTTATATATAAATATATGTTATTTGAGTTTTCAGATGTATAATGTTATTTTTTCTTCTCATAGGTTGTTGTCCCCACAAGGCCTTCAAAGTTGGTACTAAGAAGAAGGTCCCCCTACTAGAAGCATATATCCCAGTCAATCCATTGCAAGGTGCTATCTTAGAAACAACAATAACTTTATAAAGTTTATCCCAACTCCAGAATTCAAGGCTCAAAAAAAAAAAAAAAAAACGAACTGAAAATTTTGGATCAATATAGATAGGGCTTTATTTTTTGTAAAAAATTAGGCACTGTTTGATTAAAAATGTGTAGTCACAAATTGTTATTTTGGTATAACCCTATGAATATATGGAAACATTAGACATTTAATCTTTTTTTGCATTATATTTAGTAGTTTGAACCTTGATAATCAATTAAACTATGACTTCTTATGGTTATTTGTTGTTTTCATTCTTTACACTCATTCTTTGAAGGTTTAATTATTCTGTTGATCCTTATAGTTTCATGACATTTTTAATTAGGTCTCTGTATTTTTTTCTTTTAATTAAGTCCTTGCACCAATTTTTTTTAATTGAGTCCCTATACTTTTTTTTCTTTTATTTGGATCCCTGCACCAATTTTTTTATTTTTAGTTGGGTTCCTATAAAATTAAGCCAATTACTGCTAAGAGGGATCTAATTTAAAAAAAAAAAATTGGTGCAGGGACCCAACTAAAAGAAAAAAAGTATATGGATCTAATTAAAAATTTTGCAAAACTATACAGACAAACAAAGTAATTAAACGTTCTTTGAATCAAGCAACATTCATCTAGTGCAATTATAGGACAAACACTTTACACATATTTTATTACATAGAACGTTATAAAAACTTCAGATTTTTTCATTACATACATAAACTAACTACAAAGTACATTCAAACATTACATAATATTACTACAAAAAATACTACCATTAAAAGCAGAACCAACACTAACAAATGAAGAATTATTTTTTGATTCCAAACATCATCTTTCAACTTTCCTAGTCTTCAGGCAAAGTTCAGCTTCAATTTATCAATTTGACTAACAAGTTTTGATTTTGCAGCAACTTCATCTTGCCCAATATCTACCCACACAAATAACTCACAACACCTCTTTTTATTTGTCTGTAACAAGCAAAAAAAATAAAGATGTTGTAAAAATAGAGAACTACAAACTTAACACAACACTAGTAAATTAACTCACATTATAGTTGAAATAACCAAAGAAAAGTTCGTTTGGATTCGAATTTGTCCCAAACCATCGTAACACCAGACGACAGCCACAACCACACTATTTCGGCATCAGCACTGTGCTCCCAAGGTTAGTCGTCCTCGTCCAATACCCACTAGAAGGTGATCTTATCAAACTGAACGTAGTAGTTCTCCCACCTCCTATCATAGTTTCTCAATTTCAACTAACTGCAAATGTTCATATAGCATTGATTAAGAGGAAGAAAAAGAAGAGTAGGAATGAGCGGAATGCAATTTGAAAAATTGGAGATGAATTAGGATTTTATAATGGAAAAAGGATCAAATTGAGTTCAATTATAATCTTGCCACATTATCTTGCCGTCGGGAACCTCTAGTGTGGCAAAGAATAGCCACAAAAAAGCTTTGTCAGCATAAAAAATAATTTTAAGGACCACTATGGTGCCTGGAGCTAAATGTGGAGGACTACTATGGTGAAAATAGAATCTCGTTGACCAAATTGGGTAATTGCATGAAAGAGACCGCTATGAAAATTTATTCGAATTTTGATGGACAAAACTACCTAAACCTTCAAAGATAATCCAAAATTTCTAAACTATCTTTCTAATCTAACCTCTTCCATCTTAATTCCCAATGCTCAACCCCAACTTATTAACACCATCCCAATCCTCAACTTCCAACCATTTACCACCGCCACCCACCACCGAAAGAAACTATCGATCGTTAATAATAAAATTGAACTATCTCTTCAATAATTTTTATCTTCAAAGACAGTATAGTAGTAGCATCCATGAAGAATTCTTCTAATAAGAAAAATTTGTGAAGACACCAATATGTACCTGTTATGCTCAGAACTGGAATTCTATTGTTGAAAAATTTGAGTAAACCAACCAGGCTCCTGGCCATTTTCACACAAGACAACGCGATCCCTAGCGGAAAAATGCTTCACTTCGGCCCTTGTCTATATACTTCGTCTTTCAACATGGTCCTTTTGTCACTTTCGTCGTGAGAGACTAACAGAACTTGGTGAGGTGGCATGTTAAGCTGATGAGTTGGGGGTTAAGATCGTGATATGGATGTTAGTTGCCAACATGGTGTGTTCAAAAGCAAAGGGGTCTATCTATCCTAATCCACATCAGTAAAAATAATGTCCTTTTGCTCCCCAGAAGACCTTTCGTGTCACGCCTAATAGTTATTTCTATAAAATCACCTTCACTCTATCTCACAATTACAAGAAATTTCTAGCAGAGGAAGCATCTTCTCCATTGAGACAGTGGTAATCATGTGAAGGTTGATGGAAGTGCTGAAAGTATTGCTGACAAGGTTGCTAGCGGAGCTTGGACAGTGCTGTTGATGGAGCTTGGATGACATTGCTGACGGAGCTTGGACAGTGATGTTGATGGCACGAACTCTTAAGGTAAGCATCATTGTCCTGTTGTCTCTTTATGTATTGTGCAATGTGTGGTCCTAAGTTTGACATGAAACTATTGATGTCTGTAATCTGGTAGTGGTCTAGGGAGAAGAAACGATAAAATAATGTTGCATTATTGTCTTTTAAAAAATTTTTTAATTAAATAATATGAAAGTGTAGAGGTATGTTTTGATCAGGGTATTCTTAGATTAAATTAAAGTAGGATCATAGTTAAAGGATTGAGGGTGGGTATAAAATTATTTTATTATCTAACATGTTTAGAGTTGTTAAGCCTGAGAAACTAAAATATTATTATTTTCTATATGGGTGAATATATAGTTGTTTCTGTGTTTCATCATTGGGGGGGGGGGATTTCAAGAAAGACAATGAGGATGTTCTTCAGTATTTATATGGTAAAGTGAAGAGGTATCCACCAATGGATGTGGATTACATTGACTACTTTGATCTGGTGGCATTATTTAAAGAATTAGGCTACTTGGAGTTTAAGGAGATGTATTGGTGTGATATAAATGCCTCTGACTTGGAATCTGGACTTCATGTAATTAAGGGCGACTAATGAGATGAGGGAAGCTCTTTTGAGAAAAACGAGGGAGGTTACTGAGTTTTATATTTATTTTGATCATCCGGTTGATTTGCCAGAGGTAGTTGGTGAAGGAGTAAGAGCGAAGGCTATGATTTTGAGTGAGTCATTATCATCCTCAGATGATGGATATGAAAGTGAAGAGGACAAGGCTTATAAGCCTCCTCCTACTGGGTATGAAACTGATGACAGTAGCAGTCACTACAGAAAAATCACCGGATACTGTTAGATTTACCAAAAAATTTGTCAGTAATCTATTTATAGTCAGATTCACCTTTGGAATAAATCCGACGATATAAACTTTGATAGTAATTTTTACCGACAGATTTTCTTATTTGCAGCTAATTACCGTAAAAAATTTTCTACCGAAAAATTTTACCATCGGATTTATTCTTTGGTAAATCCAACGATAAACTTAAATTTTACTTTTTCTTATAAATTCACTTATCATCATCCTCCTCCTACAGCAGAAGAGAACAAAAGCATATATAACTAATACCAATCAATCAAACAAGCAAAAAAGATAAAATTAAAGTACAAAGAAAAAAAAAGTATAATACCCAACTGCACTACAGGACAATAACTCCCATATTCTGCAAATAGAAAGAAAATTTAAGTATATATGCACATTATGATTAGAAACTTGTCTTAAAGTATTGTTTTCACATCTATAAAAAAATTAAAACCAATTAAGAACCTTTTATGTTCAATAAAAGACAATCCATATATCATATCTTATTACTCTTAATGGCTTATGCAGTTGTTTAGTAAGCTTAATCCAAATTAAAATTCTACCCACTACCAGCCAAATCAACATATAAATTTGTTCACTTTTTTTTTTCAAATATTAAGATTTTGAAAGAACTAAAAATAGACTATAAAACTTATAAAGAATTTTCACCCTATCAATGTTTGGTATCATCGTACTCTCTAAATTTTTGTTTTGTGTGTGACTTCAATTTTTCTGAAAATAAGATATGAACAGTTGAACATTAACTTTATAGGCATAATCAACCGAAAAAATGAACAAAGAATAAGCATAAAACTAAAGAGAAAGTAAAAGTGGAGATAACTAATGTGTGATTGAATTTGAAGTTTCGATAGACCAATAAGAGAATAATTATAAAAATAACAGCAAAAATAATCATCAATCATAAAACAAGTTAAAAATAAGTAAGTGATTTTTACCTACCATCACCAATCTTGCTAACCTAATTGTTTTGAAACTGCAATGATAAAAGAAGTTAAAATTCAAACATGTTAAAAATAATTTGAAAACTAATTCAAAATTTTTTAAAACAAGTACTGAACAATATTTCACATAAATAAATACTCACAACTTCAACAGATTTGTTATTTGGGTGCTATTTCTTGTACTATTCTCTGAACTCAAACTTGGAAAACGAAAACATAACAAAAAATTTCAACCAAGAATCAAGAACAAACTAAAAATCATAACAAGAGAGTTAGATGTAACTCAATAATAACTAATTACGTCAAATTAAAAAAATATCTAAATCTACATCAAAATTTAAAATTGAAAAACTAAATAAATTCAGTATAAAAAATTTATGAAAAAAAAAACTGAAAAAACTCAGTCAAAAGTAAAATCAGTGTATTCACCCACACTGCAAGAGCAGAACCAAGAACACAGTGATGGAGGAATCACGAAAAGTGGAAGTAGAGGATGAGGATGTGGCAGGAACTAAGTACGACTAGCAGCGAGGATCTGAGTTGGCAAGAACGTCTGAACCACGGACCATGGTCAATGAAGAAGGAGTGAGATAGGGGTAAGGTTTTTTATTTAGAATGAAGTAAAAACGGGGATGGAATAGGAAGAGGGATGAGGGCAACTTACCTGGAGGAAGGAGGAGAGACGTAGGTTGACGATTAAGGGAGCAAAGACAGCGGCAGCAATAGCAGAAGCGACGAAAATGGCGGCGACAGAGAAACCAACATGTCACCTTACCTAGTTGAGTTTACACAGTCTTTGGATGCAGTTGGTGGTGGCCGATGCTGGCAGAGGGGCTGTTGAAGATGGTTTGGGGGAGAGAGAAAAGAGATGGTTAGAGAGAGAGAGTAGTTCGAAAATGAGGGGGAGAGGGTTCGCAGTTTGATTTTAGGGCAAGATTACCGACGGAAAAATCTGACGATAATACTTTGAAAGTGACCAAAACGCAGCATTGTACTAATCAGAAATTATCGGTTGATAAATCCAATGATAAATTCGACGGTAATCTCGACGTCAATTTTTCTTATTTTCCCTCTAATTATTACTGGCTAATTTACGGTCGGAATATCAAATCCAACAGCAACCTTTTTATCCAACGAATTTATTGCCAAATTCGCCGATAAACTCGCCGCTGATCTCCGACACTAAATTCGACGAGAAATTTGATGGTATTTAACATTTTTCTTGTAGTGAGTGATGAGATCTTGAGGAAGAAAATAAAAAGAACAGTCCTATAAAAAAGGTTGGGTCACCTAAAGAAAAAAATAAAGTAGATGCTGCTAAGAAAAAAGTGACGGAGTCATCTATCAATGACCCAAAGTTTTCACCTAGAACTGCTAAGAAGAGGGCTTGTAGGAAGTATTCTGGTATTAGGAAGAAATATATTCTAAGGGTTGGGAATGATAAACAATAAATGCAGTGTGAGAATAGTAAGCCTGGACTAGATTTGGGTGGCTCAAGAATGAGTAATAGAGGTGGGCCTGATGAGGGGAAAAATGGCAAGGAGATGCTAATGTGGGAGATACTACTAAAAAACCCACACCAACCCAATTGCAATAGAATTAGATAGTGACTTTGAGAAGTCATATGAGTATAAAAGTGAGGTGTTTAATAGCCTAGTACCATCTGGAGACAAAGAAAGGACAACTTATAACTCTTTCAATGAAGACTCTGAGTAGGGTGAGGTGGAGTTTAAAGTTGGTAAAATATTTTCCACTATGGAGTTATTCAAGAAGGCTCTCAAGCACTACTTTGTGTATGGGGGTAAGGATGTGTTGTATATTAAATATGAAAAGCATAGACTTAAGACAGCTTGTACTAATGAAAATTGTCCTTGTTTGATTTTTACATCATGGAATACTGCAAAGGTTACTTTCAAGTGAAGACTCTGTTTAATGAGCATTATTGTGGAAGAGATTTTGAAAATAACTTGGTTGACAAATCTTGGGTTGCAGAAAAATTAGTTAAGAGGCTTCTTGTTGAACCTGATCTAAAACTAAGGCAAGCAATGGATTATATGATAAAGGAGTACAAGGTTCAGCTGAATCCAAGGTTGATCCAGGACATTGAAGGTTGCAAGAAAGGTTGTCATTGAAAATAAAAGAGAACAGTTTGGAAAGACTCAAGATTATCTGATGGAGTTGCATAGAAGCAACCTCGAAAGTATGAATTTGATGGAAATGATCCTCCAATCTAAATCTCTCCCACTATTTGATAGGTTCTATATTAGTTTGGATGCTTGCAAAAAGGTGTTTAAGAAGGGATGCAGGCCACTAATTGGATTGGATGCTGCTTCTTGAAAGGTTATTATGGTGGACAGTTTCTGAGTGCAGTGGGACAAGATGTCAATAATCACTTATATGTCATTGCTTATGCAATTGTCCCTAATGAATGCAAGGACACTTGAAAGTAGTTCTTGATATTGTTGCAGGAAGATCTAGTATATATATATATATATATATATATATATATATATATAACTGCTATTGTTGGTAATTTTGTGATTATGACAGGGCTTGGCATTTGCATTTAAGAAAGGAATGCCTAATGCGCATCACATGAACTGTGTCCTTCATATTTGAAAAAAAATTATCAAATAGTTCAAAGATCAACAAACAATGTAGATGATATGGGAGTGTTCTAAGTGCACCACCTTCCAAGAGTTCAACACAACAATGGCGAAGTTAAAGCAAAATCAATGAAGGTGCATAAGAGTTATCTAGAAGTTTGATCCTACAATGTGGTGTAAGGTTTATTTCAGTCATGGGCTCAAGATTGACAATATAAAAATAACATGTGAGTCTGGAATGCCAAGATTGTGGATTGCAGGAGAAAGCCAATTATTTTCATGTGTGAGGACTTGGGGTGCTACATTATGATAAAAAGCGTGATGCATAAAAAGAAGTTGGAGAATCACATTGGTCACTTGGCCCCTGTGCAGCAAAAGTGTAACACCCTACCACACAGAACTTTACACCTAGGATGTAAAACAGAGGTGGTGAGGCGCTACGACCTCTAAAAATAAAATACATATATATAATAATAGAATGAATATAATAAACTAGGACCTTTGAAAAATGGGTAAAACAAAATTCGTAAAATAAAAAGCACATCGCTCGGGAAAGAATTACTTGCGTGCTAAGAAACCTAAAAGTTCAAGATATAAATAAGCGAGAGAGAGAAAAGAGGGCTAAGAATACAGCATAACTAGCTGCTGACTCAACCTGCGAAGGAAAGGCTGGCCAGAGAATATATATACATACATATACAAACATCCCAAAAACCAAAATACAGAAAAAGGACCCTAGCTCTCCTGTAACCACTATGAGGAACAAATAACAATTTTCTTGGAGAGCAAGCTAAGTACATAAGTATATACATACAAACAGTAAACCCAAAATGACCTAGAACTACTCCGCTTCAAGATTCCAGATGCCTAGCGAGGAGCCTCTCGACTTGCATCTGAAAATAACAACACAGTATGGGGTGAGAACCCGGGGTTCTCAGCATGGTAAAGGTGCCACGTGTATAATAAATAAGGTCCTGAGAATGCCATAGGCAATCCTAGAACTCCGTCATTCAGTTATCCAACTTAATTACTAAACAGAAATCATAACAAGGTGGTCTTCTAGAGAACTCTAAACCTAGCTTAAACTTTAACCTTAACTCTAAACCTGTCTACCTTACCTCCGTACCTCCATCTCCAATGATTCGCATAGACAAAATAAACAGACAAGGCAAGCACAGGTAGGAAAACAAGTAGTTCAAGTAACAGTTACAACATTTAGCATAATATAATCAATTAGGCATTCCCAATTAAGGCATGGCAAACAAAACACACATATGCATATGATAGCTAACCTAGACATTGGTCTTTAGGTTGTGCATCTCCAGGAGGATCATAAACGAAGGAGAGTGCCTTTCCACACCGAAGGAGTGTGCCTTTTCACCTTACAACTAGAGAAGAACGTGGGGGATACGATACGAAAGAGAGTGTCTTTCCACCTTCCCCACATCCACATCACGACAAGAGAGGAAACTTCCACCCTCAACTTGCCATCCGAACACATGTTCAAATTAATTACGCAAGCGGGATTATACCCAGACCTTGCCATTCCGACCATCTCGGCCACACACAGTCATCTTAAATCTCGTCATTTTTCACATCATGTTCTTACATTCATTCTTTATAACCAAAGCGACGTATATTCATTCAGCTTCACACCACTTCCCTAACAATTCATCTTGTTCACCCCTTTTCTTCATTCCCAAGATATCTCATTTTCCTAGCTTCAACTAGCTACGTGATTTTGAATGCCACTTGGTGCAGGGATGACTTTTCCTTGACACCTCAGGATCTGTGGACCCCACAGGATCCCCACCTACCCCACCACCCTCTCTCTTCTTCTTCACCCATTCACCAATCACTTCAAACCACAAGCCACCTCCATCTCCTCCATTTCTTCTTCTTCTACTCTCTTCTTTCTTCTTTTGCTCGAGGACGAGCAAACCTTTTAAGTTTGGTGTGGTAAAAGCATTGCTTTTTGTTTTTCCATAACCATTTATGGCATCCAAAGCCGGTTCAACTGAGAAGGCATGACCTCAAGCCCATCACTAAGAAAAGGATGGAGCAAACAAGAGACCCCTCTCATCAAGAGATCCCTGAGATGCCTCAAGGGATGCACTTTCTTCCACAAGACTATTGGGAGCAACTAAACACCTCCCAAGGAGAATTGAGTTCCAACATGGGACAACTAAGGGTGGATCACCAAGAACATTCCATCCTCCTCCATGAAATTAGAGAAGATCAAAAGAATCATGAGAGAGGAGCAACAAAGGCAAGGAAGAGACATTGAGGAGCTTAAGCACTCCATAAGACCTTCAAGAGGAAGAACAAGCCGCCATCACTAAGGTGGACCCGTTCTTTAATTTCCTTGTTCTTTGTTTTTCTGTTTTTCGAAATTTTCATGCTTATGTTTGTCTATGTTTGTGTCTTATGATCATTAGTGTCTTAGTGTCTATGCCTTAAAGCTATGAATATGAATCCATCACCTTTCTTAAATGAAAACTGTTTTTATTACAAAAGAACAAGAAGTACAGGATTTCGAATTCATCTTTAAAACTAGCTTAATTAGTTTGATGTGGTGACAATACTTTTTGTTTTCTGAATGTATGCTTGAACAGTGCATATGTCTTTTGAATTTGTTGTTCATGAATGTTAAAATTGTTGGCTCTTGAAAGAATGATGAAAAAGGAGACATGTTACTGAGGATCTGAAAAATCATAAAAATGATTCTTGAAGCAAGAAAAAGCAGTGAATACAAAAAAAAAGAGAGAAGCAAGCGAAAAAAAAAACGAAAAAGGGGAGAAAAAGAAAAAGAAAGAAAAAGAAAGAAATAAAGTTGTGATCCAAGGCAAAAAGAGTGTGCTTAAGAACCCTGGACACCTCTAATTGGGGACTCTAGCAAAGCTGAGTCACAATCTGAAAAGGTTCACCCAATTATGTGTCTGTGGCATGTATGTATCCGGTGGTAATACTGGAAGACAGAGTGCTTTGGGCCACGGCCAAGACTCATAAAGTAGCTGTGTTCAAGAATCATCATACTTAACTAAGAGAATCAATAACACTATCTGGATTCTGAGTTCCTAAAGAAGCCAATCATTCTGAATTTCAAGGGATAAAGTGAGATGCCAAAACTGTTCGGAGGCAAAAAGCTACTAGTCCCGCTCATCTAATTTGGAGCTAAGTTTCATTGATAATTTGGAGTCTATAGTATATTCTCTTCTTTTTATCTTATTTGATTTTCAGTTGCTTGAGGACAAGCAACAATTTAAGTTTGGTGTTGTGATGAGCGGATAATTTATACGTTTTTTGGCATTGTTTTTAGTATGTTTTTAGTAGTTTTAGTTGAGTTTTTAGTATATTTTTATTAGTTTTTAGTTAAAATTCACTTTTCTGGACTTTACTATGAGTTTGTGTGTTTTTCTGTGATTTCAGGTATTTTCTGGCTGAAATTGAGGGACCTGAGCAAAAATCTGATCCAGAGACTGAAAAGGACTGCAGATGCTGTTGGATTCTGAACTCCCTGCACTCGAAGTGGATTTTCTGGAGCTACAGAAGCCCAATTGGAGCGCTCTCAACGGCGTTGGAAAGTAGACATCCTGGGCTTTCCAGAAATATATGATAGTCCATACTTTGCCCAAGATTTGATGGCCCAAACCGGCGTTCAAAGTCACCTTCAGAATTCCCAGCGTTAAACGCCGGAACTGGCACCAAAATGGGAGTTAAACGCCCAAACTGGCATAAAAGCTGGCGTTTAACTCCAAGAAGAGTCTCTACACGAAAAATGCTTCATTGCTCAGCCCAAGCACACACCAAGTGGGCCCGGAAGTGGATTTTTATGTCATTTACTCATCTCTGTACACCCTAGGCTACTAGTTTTCTATAAGTAGGACCTTTTACTATTGTATTTTCATCTTTGGACATCTAGTTCTTAGATCAGATCTTGGTTCTTCTGGTTTCTTCTCTGGGGCCGAAACCAATGATCACTTTTGTTCTTATGTATTTTCAACGGTGGAGTTTCTACACACCATAGATTAAGGTGTGGAGCTCTGCTGTACCTCGAGTATTAATGCAATTACTATTGTTCTTCTATTCAATTCCGCTTGTTCTTTGTCCAAGATATCACTTGTTCTTCAACTTGATGAATGTGATGATCCGTGACACTCATCATCATTCTCACTCATGAACAAAGTGACTGACAACCACTCTTGTTCTACAAGCATATGAGGCTCTAGTGTTTATCTCTTGGATTCTTTAACCGGAATCTTCGTGGTATAGGCGAGAACTGATGGCGGCATTCAAGAGAATCCGGAAGGTCTAACCTTGTCTGTGGTATTCTGAGTAGGATTCAATGATTGAATGACTGTGACGTGCTTCAAACTCCTAGCAGGCGGGGCGTTAGTGACAGACGCAAAAGAATCGCTGGATTCTATTCCGGTCTGACCGAGAACCGACAGCTGATTAGCCATATGCTGTGACAGAGCATAGGAACATTTTCACTGAGAGGATGGGAGGTAGCCACTGACAACGGTGAAACCCTTGCATAAGCTTGCCATGGAAAGGAGTAAGAAGGATTGGATGAAGACAGTAGGAAAGCAGAGAGACAGAAGGGAAGGCATCTTCATACGCTTATCTGAAGCTCTCACCAATGATATACATAAGTATCTCTATCTTTATCTTTATGTTTTATTCATCATCTATACCCATTTGAGTCTGCCTGACTGAGATTTACAAGGTGACCATAGCTTGCTTCATACCAACAATCTCCGTGGGATCGACCCTTACTCGCGTAAGGTATTACTTGGACGACCCAGTGCACTTGCTGGTTAGTTGTGCAAAGTTGTGTAGTGAATCACAATTTTCGCGCACCAGTCCAGTTCAATCGGTTTGGTCCGTTTATCCCAATCTTGGGCCAAATTTATCAAAATTGGTGTCAAAATTCTCGTTTCAATGAGCTCTATCCTATTTTGATATTAGTTTTGCATTTTTAGCTTTCCTACTAAAAATTCAATTTATTAACTAATTATTTACCGGTTTTAGCGGGGTTTACAAAAAGAAACTGGAAGTTTATCAATCCTAGGAGTACCAAATGGAGGGAAATCTGTGTTGGTGACAATTATAGAGTACTCTTTGAAGTTCACATATAAGGACACACAGTGGGAGTCAACTTGCAAAATAGGACTTGCACTTGTGACGTTCGGTAATTGACTGGTATTACTTTATTCATTACATAGTTGATCTCCTTCTACTTTTATTTATTAAGTATTCATACCTGTTGGTCATTGATGAGCGGATAATTTATACGCTTTTTGGCATTATTTTTAGTATGTTTTTAGTAGTTTTAGTTGAGTTTTTAGTATATTTTTATTAGTTTTTAGTTAAAATTCACTTTTCTGGACTTTAATATGAGTTTGTGTGTTTTTCTGTGATTTCAGGTATTTTCTGGCTGAAATTGAGGGACCTGAGCAAAAATCTGATCCAGAGACTGAAAAGGACTGCAGATGCTGTTGGATTCTGACCTCTCTGCACTCGAAGTGGATTTTCTGGAGCTACAGAAGTTCAATTGGCGCGCTCTCAACGGCGTTAGAAAGTAGACATTCTGGGCTTTCCAGCAATATATGATAGTCCATACTTTGCCCAAGATTTGATGGCCCAAACCGTCGTTCAAAGTCACCTTCAGAATTCCCAGCGTTAAACGCCGGAACTGGCACCAAAATGGGAGTTAAACGCCCAAACTGGGATAAAAGCTGGCGTTTAACTCCAAGAAGAGTCTCTACACGAAAAATGCTTCATTGCTCAGCCCAAGCACACACCAAGTGGGCCTGGAAGTGGATTTTTATGTCATTTACTCATCTCTGTACACCCTAGGCTACTAGTTTTCTATAAGTAGGACCTTTTACTATTGTATTTTCATCTTTGGACATCTAGTTCTTAGATCAGATCTTGGTTCTTCTGGTTCCCTCTCTGGGGCCGAAACCAATGATCACTCTTGTTCTTATGTATTTTCAACGGTGGAGTTTCTACACACCATAGATTAAGGTGTGGAGCTCTGCTGTACCTCGAGTATTAATGCAATTACTATTGTTCTTCTATTCAATTCCGCTTGTTCTTATTCCAAGATATTCATTTGCACCCAAGAACATGATGAATGTGATGATTATGTGACGCTCATCATCATTCTCACTCATGAACAAAGTGACTGACAACCACTCTTGTTCTACAAGCATACGAGGCTCTAGTGTTTATCTCTTGGATTCTTTAACCGGAATCTTCGTGGTATAGGCGAGAACTGATGGCGGCATTCAAGAGAATCCGGAAGGTCTAACCTTGTCCGTGGTATTCTGAGTAGGATTCAATGATTGAATGACTGTGACGTGCTTCAAACTCCTAGCAGGCGGGGCGTTAGTGACAGACGCAAAAGAATCGCTGGATTCTATTCCGGCCTGACCGAGAACCGACAGCTGATTAGCCATATGCTGTGACAGAGCATAGGAACATTTTCACTGAGAGGATGGGAGGTAGCCACTGACAACGGTGAAACCCTTGCATAAGCTTGCCATGGAAAGGAGTAAGAAGGATTGGATGAAGACAGTAGGAAAGCAGAGAGACGGAAGGGAAGGCATCTTCATACGCTTATCTGAAGCTCTCACCAATGATATACATAAGTATCTCTATCTCTATCTTTATGTTTTATTCATCATCTATACCCATTTGAGTCTGCCTGACTGAGATTTACAAGGTGACCATAGCTTGCTTCATACCAACAATCTCCGTGGGATCGACCCTTACTCGCGTAAGGTATTACTTGGACGACCCAGTGCACTTGCTGGTTAGTTGTGCAAAGTTGTGTAGTGAATCACAATTTCGCGCACCAAGTTTTTGGCGCCGTTGCCGGGGATTGTTTGTGTATGGACAACTGACGGTTCATCTTGTTGCTTAGATTAGGTATTATTTTTCTTCAGAGTTCTTAAGAATGAATTCTAGTGTTTCAAGGTGATGTTCTTATCATCACCAAAGCTGATTGATCATCATCAATTTAGCTCTTGAATGCAATGTCCTGCTGAAGCTTAGCTAGCTATGTCTAATTCCTTTAGACTAAAGCTTTAGACTAACATTGCATGATTCCTGGAACTCTCATTAAGAATTTTGATACCTTTATTTTCTTCTTCCACTTAATTTTCGAAAAAAAATTTCCAAAAAAAAAAATTACAAAATCATAAAAACCAAAAATATTTCTTGTTTAAGTCTAGTGTCTCATTTTAAGTTTGGTGTCAATTGCATGTTTCTGTTCTTCTTGCATTTTTCGAATTTATGCATGTGTCTTCATTAATCTTCAATTTGTTCTTGATGATTTTCTTGTTTTGATCTTTGAATTCTATTGACTTGAGTACTTTTGTTGTTTCTCATATGCATTCTCATCTTGTTAGTGTCAGTAGTATACAAACTGCTAAGTTTGGTGTCTTGCATGCATTGTTATTTGATTTTAGTTGCATTCTGATTATTCCTTATTATTAAAAATCCAAAAATATTTTTTTAATTTGTGTCTTTTCAAGTCAATAATACAGAGAATTGAAGATTCAGAACATACTGCAGAGGAATCACATAGAAAAAGCTGGGCATTCAAAAATGCCCAGTGAAGAAGACAGACTGGCGTTTAAACGCCAGCCAGGGTGCCTGGCTGGGCGTTTAACGCCCAAAAGGGTAGTAGTTTGGGCGTTAAACGCCAGAATGTGCACCATTCTGGGCGTTTAACGCCAGGATGGCACAAGGGGGAGGATTTTGTTTTCAAAATCAATTTTTTTTCAAGTTTTCAAAGTTTTTCAAAATCAAATCTTTTTCAAATCATATCTTTTCAATCAAATGTTTTCAAAAATCAATTTCTTTCCTTTTTCAAAGATACTTACTAACAATTAATGATTTGATTGAACATTTTAAGTATGTTGCCTTTTCTGTTGAGAAAGGTTTAATGTTTGAATCATATCTTTTCTTGTTAGGCAAGTCATTAATTTTTAAAAATCAAATCTTTTTAAAATTGTTTTCAAATCATATCTTTTCAATCATATCTTTTTAAAACCATAACTTTTCAATCAAATCTTTTTAATCACATCTTTTTCAAAATAGTTTTCAATCAAATCTTTTTTATTTCTAATTTCAAAATCTTTTTCAAAAATCACTTGATTTCTTTTCTACTCTTATTTTCGAAAATCAATTAGTGTTTTTCAAAATGTTTTCAAAATCTTTTACTTAATTTTCGAAAATTACTTCTCTTCTTCTCACATCCTTCCATTTATGGATTAACACTATTCCTTAATGCAAAATCCGAACTCCATCTTCTTTGATAAGTTCGAATTTTCTACTTCTGCCTTCTATTTTTCTTTTCCTCTGACACCCCAAGGAATCTCTATACTGTGACATAGAGGATTCCATACTTTCTTGTTCTCTTTTCTTTCATATGAGCAGGAACAAAGACAAAGGCATTCTTGTTGAAGCTGACCCTAAACCTGAAAGGACCTTGAAGCGAAAACTAAGAGAAGCTAAGGCACAACTCTCTGTAAAGGACCTAACAGAAATCTTCAAAGAAGAAGAAGACATGGCAGCCGAAAACAACAATAATGCAAGGAAGGTGCTGGGTGACTTTACTGCACCTACTCCCGACTTCTATGGGAGAAGCATCTCTATCCCTGCCATTGGAGCAAACAACTTTGAGCTTAAGCCTCAATTAGTTTCTCTAATGCAACAGAATTGCAAGTTCCATGGACTTCCATTGGAAGATCCTCATCAGTTCCTAGCTGAATTCTTGCAAATCTGTGACACTGTCAAGACTAATGGGGTAGACCCTGAGGTCTATAGACTTATGCTATTCCCTTTTGCTGTAAGAGACAGAGCTAGGACATGGTTGGACTCACAACCTAAAGAAAACCTGGACTCTTGGGAAAAGCTAGTCAATGCCTTCTTGGCAAAGTTCTTTCCACCTCAAAAATTGAGTAAGCTTAGAGTGGAAGTCCAAACCTTCAGACAGAAGGATGGAGAATCCCTCTATGAAGCTTGGGAAAGATACAAACAATTAATCAGAAAATGTCCATTTGACATGCTTTCTGAATGGAGCATTATAGGTATTTTCTATGATGGTCTCTCTGAACTATCCAAGATGTCTTTGGATAGCTCTGCTGGAGGATCTCTTCATCTGAAGAAGACGCCTACAGAGGCTCAAGAACTCATTGAAATGGTTGCAAATAACCAATTCATGTACACTTCTGAAAGGAATCCTGTGAACAATGGGACAAGTCAGAAGAAAGGAGTTCTTGAGATTGACACTCTGAATGCCATTCTGGCTCAGAACAAGATATTGACTCAACAAGTCAATTTGATTTCTCAAAGTCTGTCTGGAATGCAAAATGCACCAAACAGTACTAAGGATGCTTCATCTGAAGAAGAAGCTTATGATCCTGAGAACCCTTCAATGGAAGGGGTGAATTACCTAGGAGAACCCTATGGAAACACCTATAATTCTTCATGGAGAAATCACCCAAATTTCTCATGGAAGAATCAAGAGAGACCTCAACAAGGTTTCAATAACAATAATGGTGGAAGAAACAGGTTTAGCAATGGCAAGCCTTTTCCATCATCTTCTCAGCAACAGACAGAGAACTCTAAGCAGAACCCCTCTGACTTAGCAACCATGGTCTCTGATCTAATCAAAACCACTCAAAGTTTCATGACTGAAACAAGGTCCTCCATTAGGAATTTGGAGGCACAAGTGGGACAGCTGAGCAAGAAAATTACTGAACTCCCTCCAAGTACTCTTCCAAGCAATACAGAAGAAAATCCAAAAGGAGAGTGCAAGGCCATCAACATGGCCGAATTTGGAGAGGAAGGAGAGGAAGTGAACACCACTGAGGAAGACCTCAATGGGCGTGCACTGACCTCCACTGAGTTCCCCAATGAGGAATCATGGGAATCTGAGGCTCAAAATGAGACCATAGAGATTCCATTGGACTTACTTCTGCCTTTCATGAGCTCTGATGAGTATTCTTCCTCTGAAGAGGATGAGTATGTCACTGAAGAGCAAGTTGCTAAATACCTTGGAGCAATCATGAAGCTAAATGACAAGTTGTTTGGAAATGAGACTTGGGAGGGTGAACCTCCTTTGCTCACCAAAGAACTGGATGACTTGTCTAGGCAGAAATTACCTCAAAAGAGACAAGATCCTGGGAAGTTTTCAATACCTTGTACCATAGGCACCATGACCTTCAAAAAGGCTCTGTGTGACTTAGGGTCAAGTGTAAACCTCATGCCTCTCTCTGTAATGGAGAAGCTAAGGATCTTTGAGGTACAAACTGCAAGAATCTCATTAGAGATGGCAGACAATTCAAAAAAAACAAGCTCATGGACTTGTAGAGGATGTCTTGGTAAAGATTGAAGGCCATTACATCCCTACTGATTTCATAGTCCTAGAGACTGGGAAGTGCATGGATGAATCCATCATCCTTGGCAGACCCTTCCTAGCCACAGCAAAGGCTGTGATTGATGTTGATGGAGGCGAACTGATCATTCAAGTGAATGAAGAATCCTTGGTGTTTAAGGTCCAAGGATATCCCTTTGTCACCATGGAGAGGAAGCATGAAGAGCTTCTCTCAAATCAGAGTCAAACAGAGCCCCCACAGTCAACCTCTAAGTTTGGTGTTGGGAGGCCACAACCAAACTCTAAGTTTGGTGTTGAACCCCCACATTCAACTTCTAAGTTTGGTGTTGGGAGGTTCTAACATTGCTCTGAGCATTTGTGAGGCTCCATGAGAGCCCACTGTCAAGCTACTGACATTAAAGAAGCGCTTGTTGGGAGGCAACCCAATGTTATATTTTAACTATTTTCCTTTGTTATTTTATGTTTTTGTAGGTTGATGATCATAAGAAGTCACAAAATCAATTGAAAAAGTAAAACAGAATGAAAAACAGGAAGAAAAACAGCACACCCTGGAGGAAGAACCCACTGGCGTTTAAACGCCAGTGAGGCTAGTAGTTGGGCGTTTAACGCCCAGTCTGGCACCATTCTGGGCATTTAACGCCAGAAAGGGGCACCAGACTGGCGTTAAACGCCAGAAAAGGGCAAGAACCTGGCGTTAAACGCCAGGAATGGGCACCAGCCCGGCGTTTAACGCCAGAAATGGCTCAAAACGTGATTTTGAATGCCATTTTGGTGCAGGGATGACTTTTCCTTGACACCACAGGATCTGTGGACCCCACAGGATCCCCACCAACCCCACCACTCTCTCTTTTCTTCACCCATTCACCAATCACCTCAACACCTCTTTCCCAAAAACCCCTCACCTATCAAATCCCATCTTTCTCTTCACCACTCACCTCCATCCTTCATAAAACCTCACCATTCAAATTCAAACCACTTCCTCGTCCCTTCTTCTTCTACTTTCTTCTTTCTTCTTTTGCTCGAGGACGAGCAAACCTTTTAAGTTTGGTGTGGTAAAAGCATTGCTTTTTGTTTTTCCATAACCATTTATGGCATCCAAGGCTGGAGAAACCTCTAGAAAGAGGAAAGGGAAGGCAAAAGCTTCTACCTCCGAGTCATGAGAGATAGAGAGATTTATCTCAAGGGATGCACTTTCCTCCACAAGACTATTGGGAGCAAATCAACACCTCCCTAGGAGAATTGAGTTCCAAGATGAGACAACTAAGGGTGGAGCACCAAGAACACTCCATTCTCCTCCATGAAATTAGAGAAGATCAAAGAATCATGAGAGAGGAGCAACAAAGACAAGGAAGAGACATTGAGGAGCTCAAGCACTCCAGAGGACCTTCAAGAGGAAGAACAAGCCGCCATCACTAAGGTGGACCCGCTCTTTAATCTCCTTGTTCTTTATTTTCTTGTTTTTCGAAATTTTCATTCTTATGTTTATCCATGTTTGTGTCTTATGATCATTAGTGTCTTAGTGTCTATGCCTTAAAGCTATGAATATGAATCCATCACCTTTCTTAAATGAAAACTGTTTTTATTACAAAAGAACAAGAAGTACAGGATTTCGAATTCATCTTTAAAACTAGCTTAATTAGTTTGATGTGGTGACAATACTTTTTGTTTTCTGAATGTATGCTTGAACAGTGCATATGTCTTTTGAATTTGTTGTTCATGAATGTTAAAATTGTTGGCTCTTGAAAGAATGATGAAAAAGGAGATATGTTACTGAGGATCTGAAAAATCATAAAAATGATTCTTGAAGCAAGAAAAAGCAGTGAATACAAAAAAAAAAGAGAGAAGCAAGCGAAAAAAAAAAACGAAAAAGGGGAGAAAAAGAAAAAGAAAGAAAAAGAAAGAAATAAAGTTGTGATCCAAGGCAAAAAGAGTGTGCTTAAGAACCCTGGACACCTCTAATTGGGGACTCTAGCAAAGCTGAGTCACAATCTGAAAAGGTTCACCCAATTATGTGTCTGTGGCATGTATGTATCCGGTGGTAATACTGGAAGACAGAGTGCTTTGGGCCACGGCCAAGACTCATAAAGTAGCTGTGTTCAAGAATCATCATACTTAACTAAGAGAATCAATAACACTATCTGGATTCTGAGTTCCTAAAGAAGCCAATCATTCTGAATTTCAAGGGATAAAGTGAGATGCCAAAACTGTTCGGAGGCAAAAAGCTACTAGTCCCGCTCATCTAATTTGGAGCTAAGTTTCATTGATAATTTGGAGTCTATAGTATATTCTCTTCTTTTTATCTTATTTGATTTTCAGTTGCTTGAGGACAAGCAACAATTTAAGTTTGGTGTTGTGATGAGCGGATAATTTATACGTTTTTTGGCATTGTTTTTAGTATGTTTTTAGTAGTTTTAGTTGAGTTTTTAGTATATTTTTATTAGTTTTTAGTTAAAATTCACTTTTCTGGACTTTACTATGAGTTTGTGTGTTTTTCTGTGATTTCAGGTATTTTCTGGCTGAAATTGAGGGACCTGAGCAAAAATCTGATCCAGAGACTGAAAAGGACTGCAGATGCTGTTGTATTCTGACCTCTCTGCACTCGAAGTGGATTTTCTGGAGCTACAGAAGCCCAATTGGCGCGCTCTCAACGGCGTTGGAAAGTAGACATCCTGGGCTTTCCAGCAATATATGATAGTCCATACTTTGCCCAAGATTTGATGGCCCAAACCGTCGTTCAAAGTCACCTTCAGAATTCCCAGCGTTAAACGCCGGAACTGGCACCAAAATGGGAGTTAAACGCCCAAACTGGCATAAAAGCTGGCGTTTAACTCCAAGAAGAGTCTCTACACGAAAAATGCTTCATTGCTCAGCCCAAGCACACACCAAGTGGGCCCGGAAGTGGATTTTTATGTCATTTACTCATCTCTGTACACCCTAGGCTACTAGTTTTCTATAAGTAGGACCTTTTACTATTGTATTTTCATCTTTGGACATCTAGTTCTTAGATCAGATCTTGGTTCTTCTGGTTCCCTCTCTGGGGCCGAAACCAATGATCACTCTTGTTCTTATGTATTTTCAACGGTGGAGTTTCTACACACCATAGATTAAGGTGTGGAGCTCTGCTGTACCTCGAGTATTAATGCAATTACTATTGTTCTTCTATTCAAATCCGCTTGTTCTTATTCCAAGATATTCATTTGCACCCAAGAACATGATGAATGTGATGATTATGTGACGCTCATCATCATTCTCACTCATGAACAAAGTGACTGACAACCACTCTTGTTCTACAAGCATACGAGGCTCTAGTGTTTATCTCTTGGATTCTTTAACCGGAATCTTCGTGGTATAGGCGAGAACTGATGGCGGCATTCAAGAGAATCCGGAAGGTCTAACCTTGTCCGTGGTATTCTGAGTAGGATTCAATGATTGAATGACTGTGACGTGCTTCAAACTCCTAGCAGGCGGGGCGTTAGTGACAGACGCAAAAGAATCGCTGGATTCTATTCCGGCCTGACCGAGAATCGACAGCTGATTAGCCATATGCTGTGACAGAGCATAGGAACATTTTCACTGAGAGGATGGGAGGTAGCCACTGACAACGGTGAAACCCTTGCATAAGCTTGCCATGGAAAGGAGTAAGAAGGATTGGATGAAGACAGTAGGAAAGCAGAGAGACGGAAGGGAAGGCATCTTCATACGCTTATCTGAAGCTCTCACCAATGATATACATAAGTATCTCTATCTTTATCTTTATGTTTTATTCATCATCTATACCCATTTGAGTCTGCCTGACTGAGATCTACAAGGTGACCATAGCTTGCTTCATACCAACAATCTCCGTGGGATCGACCCTTACTCACGTAAGGTATTACTTGGACGACCCAGTGCACTTGCTGGTTAGTTGTGCAAAGTTGTGTAATGAATCATAATTTCGCGCACCAGTCATTGTACAGGGATGCCATGCAAGCATGCAATTGCAGCCATGGCTGAATTGGGGCTGAAGTCAAAGGACTTTATCCATAGATGGCTAATCCTGGATGCTATATATTAGATCTACATACTTGCACAGCCTCAAACCAGTCAACAATGAGGAGTACTGGATGTCAACAGAGTGTCCTAAGCTACCATCTCCTTCGATTAAAAAGGTTGCACATCGTCCAAAAATAAAGAGGAGAATTGATCTTGTTGAGAGAGAGAGAGAGATGCATTCTAACAAGGCAAGAAAGACTTTTGAAGTTATTTGTAATAAGTGTGGCTACAACCACCTGCTCCAATCCCCCTAAAGATCCTAACTAAAAACCCATGACTAAGAAGAAAAAAAGAGCTAGCAAGGGGAGGAAACCTGTGTCATAAGCTATCATACAAGTATATCCAAAATAGAGTTCGATTTGTCCTAAATAAAATATGGTTAGGGATTTAAGTGTCATATCATTAAATGGTTAGGGTTTGATTTGTCTATAAATAAAAAAGTCATGGATTTTTTTTAATTTTTTCTCATTGTATAATTTTACTGGTTCAAGGAGAAGATGGAAATAACTAAAATGAGAATGATGCAGGAACTATTATGGATCCACTGATGAGTACTTTAATATAATAGTTGTATATAACTTATTGTGATTATATTCTCATTGTTTGTATTTTCTTTGCCAATAGACAAAGACAAAGAAACACAAGAAAAGACTACCTAAATCAGCTTCAAATGGAGAAACTGCAATGATACAAAAGGATGAAATCCCACTTTCATAGTCTTCCCCCAAGCTGAGGAGGTAATGTAAATAATGAATATATTTTTACAAGGTCTAAATAATTATATGTGGTCTAACTCTAAATAATTATAATTAGTCTAATTAAATGTCTTCTTATAGCATGCATCAAAGACCATCAACTTGAACTACCCACTTTCATAGATCACAACAGCAGCACAAAAGATGAAGCACCCTGTTGTTAGGCCTCTAACTCAACCTATATTTGTTCAAACTACTATGATGCATCAAGTTCCTCATACCACGGGGTCAACTTTTAGATGCCCTGCTTCACCCAACATACAAATTCCTACCAACCCAGCTTTCAATGCTTCTACTGCATCTGCAGTGGCTATATCCAATAGACAAAATGGAGTTACAGCTGAGACAATCACAGCAACAAGTTATGGGACTACAACAAGGCTTTTCAAGTTCAACCCCGCTCCAGCCTTTAGGCCTTCAAGAAAGATTTAGAAGCTCCATTCTAGTTGTACTAACAACTACTGTAGACTATCTTTTTTTAACTGTAGGTTGACTTTTTTGAGGAACTTGACTTTAATTGACCATATTATGCTACGCGTTTAGGAGGTCGTTTTATTTTCTTATCACATTATGATACATTGCTTGGTATTGGTAGTTATATAATCTTGTCCTTTTCTGTTAGTAAATAGCTATATATTGCCCACTTTTGTTGAAACATATGCACATAATGTGCTTACTTTGTGTCTAAACTCATGTGATATATTATGATGGCTTATATGCTCATATATGTTTTGATTTTGATGGCTAGAATGATTTGTTTTATTATGTATTACATTATTCCAACAACATTCACCATGGATACTTTTTTAATTAACAACTATATTTCATGAAGCCAAGCGTTTCAACATAAACAGAACTAAGACAATCCAACCAAAGCTATTACATTTCATACCCTAACCAAAAACCATTCTAGAATAAACTAAATTGAACAACATTCTATAATTTTATCAACAATCCATCCTAACAACCACATCATAACCAGAGCTAACCAGAGTATTTGAAAAAATTTGCAAATACAACTCCAGCAGCAAAAGCTACAACCATAAATACAAAACTAAAACTCCTTAAACAATTAACATTTCTAAATTTCTTCATTTGCAACTTTAAGCCAATAACTTTGTTCTATAGCTCATTGAGTTTCTCATCAACCACATCAGGTGGACCAAGGAATTGATTTTGCTTTTCACTACAACCACAAAATTGATAGCCTTTGAGGGATCCTCTTCAAACAATGCAATATAATCTTCCAACCATGCAAAATATTTGCAATGAGGAGCTGTATTTTGCAGAGTATATACAACATATGTGACGACATGTTAAGGGAGATGAGGCATGAAATAACAAAATTTGCAATACCTTGAAGTATGGGCATCCATAGAAAAGCCTATTATGGTTCAGCTTTGTTGACGACATAAATAAAGTTGCGTGAATCCCTCAATTGTATTCAAGGGCAACAAAATTCTTCTTCTTCTTTGCTCTAGCACTGCCAACAGAACTACAGAAAAATTTCTACCGTCATCATTCGCTCCTTCTCTTCCACTCCGGAGCTCTCTACTACTGCTCATGGCGTTTTAAGGTTCTAGAATTATTACAAAGAGATAGAGACAACAAAACTAATCTACAAAAGATCTTCTGAGGGTGCAAAATGGCATCGTTTTTGTTTATATGGATTAGCACAGATAAACTCCTCTCCTTTTGAATGCACCATGTTGGCAACTAACATTCACATCACCATCTTAATGCTCCAACTCATCAGCTTAACATGCCAATGTGTTAGACTCTCACGGAAAATTGACAGAAGGTCCACGTTGAAAGACAGAGTACATGGACAAGGACTGAAGTGGAGAATTTTTTTTGTTAGGAGTCACATTGTCATTTGTAAAAATGGACAGGGGCGAGTTGATAGTTTACTCGAAAAACTTCAAGGTGGATCATGTATGTATTTGTGAATATATTATAATTACAAATCTAATTTCTATCTTCTTATAAATCAAAAGACATTAGAATATTAAATCAAAATAGCTAGTTGGATGGAACATGCAACATCTAATTAATTAATCTATTGTAAATTATAATGATGAGTTTTATGTGCCTCCTTAATCTTAACGAGGTTAATTGTTTTTATAGGAAAAAGTTGTAAATTAAGATGGTTCAATAAGCTAGATCCAAGAATCAACAGAAGTCTATTCACAAAAAAGGAAGAAGAGTGGTTACTAGCGGACGCACTATGATGAGCGGATGATTTGTATACTTTTTGGCATTGTTTTTAGTATGTTTTTGATATGATCTAGTTAGTTTTTAGTATATTTTTATTAGTTTTTAGTTAAAATTCACTTTTCTGGACTTTACTATGAGTTTGTGTGTTTTTCTGTGATTTCAGGTATTTTCTGGCTGAAATTGAGGGACCTGAGCAAAAATCTGATCCAGAGACTCAAAAGGACTGCAGATGCTGTTGGATTCTGACCTCCCTGCACTCGAAGCGGATTTTCTGGAGCTACAGAAGCCCAATTGGCGCGCTCTCAACGGCGTTGGAAAGTAGACATCCTGGGCTTTCCAGCAATATATGATAGTCCATACTTTGCCCAAGATTTGATGGCCCAAACCGGCGTTCAAAGTCACCTCAAGAAATCCCAGCGTTAAACGCTGGAACTGGCACCTAATTGGGAGTTAAACGCCCAAACTGGCACTAAAGCTGGCGTTAAACTCCAAGGAGAGTCTCTACACGAAATTTCTTCATTGCTCAGCCCAAGCACACACCAAGTGGGCCCGGAAGTGGATTTTTATGTCATTTACCCATCTATGTACTAGTTTTCTATAAGTAGGACCTTTTACTATTGTATTTAAAAACACATCTTGGTAGCTATCTTTAAGTTTTATGCTATCTTAGATCATTGGGAGGCTGGCCATTCGGCCATGCCTAGACCTTATGCTTATGTATTTTCAACGGTGGAGTTTCTACACACCATAGATTAAGGTGTGGAGCTCTGATGTACCTCGAGTATTAATGCAATTACTATTGTTCTTCCATTCAATTCCGCTTGTTCTTTATCCAAGATATCACTTGTTCTTCAACATGATGAAGGTGATGATTGACGCCCATCACCATTCTCACCCATGAACAAGGTGACTGACAACCATTCTTGTTCTACAAGCATCCGAGGCTTAGTGAATATCTCTTGGATTCTTCGGAATCTTCGTGGTATAGGCAGGACCTGATGGCGGCATTCAAGAGAATCCGGAAGGTCTAACCTTGTCTGTGGTATTCTGAGTAGGATTCAATGATTGAATGACTGTGACGTGCTTCAAACCTGTAACCTACTGGGCGTTAGTGACAGACGCAAAAGAGTTATTCTATTCCGGTAGGGGAGGGAACCAAACCGGTGATTGGCAGCACTGTGACAGAGTGTGTGCATTAGCTTTCACTGCGCGGATGGGAGGTAGCTGCTGACAATAGTGAAACCTTACACGAGCTTGCCATGGAAAGGAGTAAGAAAAGGATTGGATGAAGGCATTAGGAAAGCAGAAAGACGAAAGGGAAGGCATCTTCATACACTGGTCTGAAGCTCTTACACCAATGATATACATAAGTATCTCTATCCTTATCTTTTATGTTATTTTCGTTCATCACCATATACATCTGAGTTTGCCTGACTAAGATTTACAAGATGACCATAGCTTGCTTCAATGCTAACAATCTCCGTGGGATCGACCCTTACTCACGTAAGGTTTATTACTTGGACGACCCAGTGCACTTGCTGGTTAGTTGTGCGAAGTTGTATTGATCACAATTTCGCGCACCAAGTTTTTGGCGCCGTTGCCGGGGATTGTTCAAGTTTTGAGCAAGCTTTTGGTAACATCAGTGCCAAGATCCGGCAACAACATCAAGTTCTTGGTGTTATTGCCCGGGATCGTTTAGGCTGGACAACTGACGGTTCATCTTGTTGCTTAGATTAGGTATTAATTTTTTTTTCGAAATTCTTGAAGATGAATTCTAGAGTTTCATGATGATTTGTTGAAATCTGGCTGGCTGAGAAGCCATGTCTAATCTGATTGGACCGAGGTTTCAACTTATCACCACAAGAGCTTGTTGATTCTCATCAATTTTGCTCTTGGAGCAGTGATCTGCTAAGATTTGGCTGACCTTTGGTCATGTCTAGTGTTTTGGACCGAAGCTTTCTTTGAAAGCTTGGCTGGCTGTGAAGCCATGTCTAATTCCTGGACCGGAGTCTTAGACTAGCATTGCACTGATTCCTGGAATTCTCAATTTTGATACCTTTTCCTACTTAATTTTCGAAAAACACAAAAAAATTTACAAAACCAAAAAGACCAAAAATATTTGATGTTTCTTGCATAAGTTTAGTGTCTCATCCTAAGTTTGGTGTCAAATGCATGTTTTTGTTATAATTTTCGAATCCATGCATATATTTCTTTGTTTTGATCTTTGAATTCTATTGACTTGAAGTATTTTGTGTGTCTCATATGCATTCTCATATTGTTAGTGTCAGTAGTATACAAACTACTAAGTTTGGTGTCTTGCATGCATTGTTATTTGATTCATTTTGCATTTTGATTATTAAAAATCCAAAAAATATTTTTTAATTTGTGTCTTTTCAAGTCAATGATACAAAGAATTGAAGATTCAGAACATACTGCAGAGGAATTACACAGAAAAAGCTGAGCATTCAAAAATGCCCAGTGAAGAAGGCAGACTGGCGTTTAAACGCCAGCCAGGGCACCTGGTTGGGCGTTTAACGCCCAAAGAGGTAGCATTTTGGGCGTTAAACGCCAAAATGTATACCATTCTGGGCGTTTAACGCCAGGATGGTGCTAGGGGGAAGATTTTGTTTTCAAATCAATTTTCTTAGTTTTTCAAAATCAAATCTTTTTCAAATCAAATCTTTTCAATCAAATGTTTTCAAAATCAATTTCTTTCCTTTTTAAAAGATACTTACTAACAATTAATGATTTGATTGAACATCTCAAAAATTGTTGCCTTTTCTGTTGAGGAAGGTTTTATGTTTGAATCATATCTTTTCTTGTTAGGCAAGTCATTAATTTTTAAAATCATATCTTTTCAAAGTGTTTTCAAATCATATCTTTTAAAATTGTTTTCAAATCATATCTTCTCAATCACATCTTTTTAAAACCATAACTTTTCAATTAAATCTTTTTAACCACATCTTTTTCAAATTAGTTTTCAATCAAATCTTTTTAATTTCTAATTTCAAAATCTTTTTCAAAAATCACTTGATTTCTTTTCCACTTTGATTTTCGAAAATCAATTAATGTTTTTCAAAAATGTTTTCAAAATATTTTAATGAATTTTCGAAAATTCTCTTCCCTCCTTCCCACATCCTTCTATTTATGGAGTACCACTCCTACTTAATGCACAATTCGAACATTATCTAAGTAAAGTTCGAATTCTCCTTCTCCTTCTTCTTTCTATTTCTCTTTTCCTCTGACACCTCAAGGAATCTCTATACTTTGACATAGAGGATTCCACATTTTCTTGTTCTCTTCTCTTTCATATGAGCAGGAGCAGAGACAAAGGCATTCTTGTTGAAGCTGACCCTGAACCTGAGAGGACCTTGAAGCGAAAGCTAAGAGAAGCCAAGGCACAACTCTCTTTAGAGGACCTGACCGAATTCTTCAGGGAAGAAGAACACATGGCAGCCGAAAACAACAACAATGCAAACAATGCAAGGAAGGTGCTTGGTGACTTTACTACACCTACTCCTGATTTCTATGGGAGAAGCATCTCTATCCCTGCCATTGGAGCAAACCACTTTGAGCTTAAGCCTCAATTAGTTTCTCTAATGCAACAGAATTGCAAGTTTCATGGACTTCCAATGGAAGATCCTCATCAGTTTTTAGCTGAGTTCTTGCAAATCTGTGACACAGTCAAGACTAATGGGGTTAACCCTGAGGTCTACAGACTGATGCTATTCCCTTTTGCTGTAAGAGACAGAGCTAGAATATGGTTGGATTCTCAACCTAAAGAAAGCCTGGACTCTTGGGAAAAGCTAGTCAATGCCTTCTTGGCAAAGTTCTTTCCACCACAAAGATGGAGTAAGCTTAGAGTGGAAGTCCAAACCTTCAGACAGAAGGATGGAGAATCCCTCTATGAAGCTTGGGAAAGATACAAACAATTAATCAGAAGATGTCCCTCAGACATGCTTTCTGAATGGAGCATCATAGGTATCTTCTATGATGGTCTCTCTGAACTATCCAAGATGTCTTTGGATAGCTCTGCTGGAGGATCTCTTCATCTGAAGAAGACGCCTGCAGAAGCTCAAGAATTGATTGAAATGGTTGCAAATAACCAATTCATGTACACTTCTGAAAGGAATCCTGTGAACAATGGGACTAGTCAGAAGAAAGGAGTTCTTGAGATTGACACTCTGAATGCCATATTGGCTCAGAACAAGATATTGACTCAACAAGTCAATTTGATTTCTCAAAGTCTGTCTGGAATGCAAAATGCACCAAACAGTACTAAGGATGCTTCATCTGAAGAAGAAGCTTATGATCCTGAGAACACTTCCATGGAAGAGGTGAATTACCTAGGAGAACCCTATGGAAACACCTATAATTCTTCATGGAGAAATCACCCAAATCTCTCATGGAAGAATCAAGAGAGACCTCAACAAGGTTTCAATAATAATGGTGGAAGAAACAGGTTTAACAATGGTAAACCTTTTCCATCATCTTCTCAGCAACAGACAGAGAGTTCTAAGCAGAATACTTCTGACTTAGCAACAATGGTCTCTGATCTAATAAAGACCACTCAAAGTTTCATGAATGAAACAAGGTCCTCCATCAGAAATTTGGAAGGACAAGTGGGTCAGCTGAGCAAGAAAGTTACTGAACTCCCTCCTAGCACTCTCCCAAGTAATACAGAAGAAAATCCAAAAGGAGAGTGCAAAGCCATAGACATGGCCGAATATGGAGAGGAAAGAAAGGAGGAGGACACCACTGAGGAAGACCTCAGTGGGCGTGTACCAATCTCCTCTGAGTTCCTCAATGAGGAACAATGGGAATCTGAGGCTCAAAATGAGACCATAGAGATTCCATTGGACTTACTTCTGCCATTCATGAGCTCTGATGAGTATTCTTCCTCTGAAGAGGATGAGTATGTCACTGAAGAGCAAGTTGCTAAATACCTTGGAGCAATCATGAAACTGAATGACAAGTTATTTGGAAATGAGACTTGGGAGGATGAACCACCCTTGCTCACCAAAGAACTGAATGACTTGTCTAGGCAGAAACTGCCTCAAAAGAGGCAAGATCCTGGGAAGTTTTCTATACCTTGTACCATAGGCACCATGACCTTCAAGAAGGCCTTGTGTGACTTGGGGTCAAGTGTAAACCTCATGCCCCTCTCTGTAATGGAGAAATTAGGGATCTTTGAGGTGCAAGCTGCAAAAATCTCACTAGAGATGGCAGACAATTCAAGAAAACAAGCCTATGGACTTATAGAGGATGTTCTGGTTAAGGTTGAAGACCATTACATTCCTACTGATTTCATAGTCCTAGAGACTGGGAAGTGCATGGATGAATCCATCATCCTTGGCAGACCCTTTCTAGCCACAGCAAAGGCTGTGATTGATGTTGATAGAGGAGAGTTGATCATTCAAGTGAATGAAGAATCCTTGGTGTTTAAGGCCCAAGGATATCCCTCTGTCATCATGGAGAAGAAGCATGAAGAGCTTCTCTCAAAACAGAGCCAAGCAGAGCCCCCACAGTCAAACTCTAAGTTTGGTGTTGGGAGGCCACAACCAAACTCTAAGTTTGGTGTTGAACCCCCACATTCAAACTCTAAGTTTGGTGTTGGGAGGTTTCAACATTGCTCTGATCATTTGTGAGGCTCCATGAGAGTCCTCTGTCAAGCTAATGACATTAAAGAAGCGCTTGTTGGGAGGCAACCCAATGTTTTATAATTAATTATTTTCTTTTGTTATTTTATCTTTTTTGTAGGTTGATGATCATAAGAAGTCACAAAAACAATGAAAAAAGCAAAAACAAAATGAAAAACAGGAAGAAAAACAGCACACCCTGGAGAAGAAGAAGCTGGCGTTCAAACGCCAGTAATGCTAGCTGTTGGGCGTTTAACGCCCAGTCTGGCACCATTCTGGGCGTTTAACGCCAGAAAGGGGCACCAGACTGGCGTTAAACGCCAGTAAAGGGTAAAAACCTGGCGTTAAACGCCAGGAATGGGCACCAGCCCGGCGTTTAACGCCAGAAAAGGCTCAAAACGTGGATTTTGATGCCATTTGGTGCAAGGATGCCTTTTCCTTGACACTACAGGATCTGTGGACCCCACAGGACCCTACCATCACTCTCTCTCTTCTTCCCCCATTCACCAATCACCTCAACACCTCTTCCCCAAAAACCCCTCACCTATCAAATCCCATCTTTCTCTTCACCACTCACATCCATCCTTCATAAAATCCCCACCAACCTCACCCTTCAAATTCAAACCACTTTCCCTCCCAAACCCACCCTCAAATGGCCGAACCCTCATCCCCCTCTTTCCTATATAAACCCCTCTTTACCCCTTCATTTTCCACAACCTAAACACCCTTTCTTCCCTTCTTGGCCGAACACACTACCATCTCCCTCTTCCTCATTTCTTCTTCTTCTACTCTCTTCTTTCTTCTTTTGCTCGAGGACGAGCAAACATTTTAAGTTTGGTGTGGTAAAAGTGTTGCTTTTTCATAACCATTTATGGCATCCAAGGCCGGAGAAACCTCTAGAAAGAGGAAAGGGAAGGCAAAGGCTTCCACCTCCGAGTCATGGGAGATGGATAGATTCCTCTCAAGGGTGCATCAAGACCACTTCTATGAAGTTGTGGCCTTGAAGAAGGTGATCCCCGAAGTCCCCTTTTCACTCAAAAAGGGTGAATATCCGGAGATCCGCCATGAGATCCGAAGAAGAGGTTGGGAAGTACTTACCAACCCCATTCAACAAGTCGGAATCTTGATGGTTCAAGAGTTCTATGCCAATGCATGGATCACCAAGAACCATGACCAAAGTGTGAACCCGGATCCAAAGAATTATCTTACTATGGTTCGGGGGAAATACTTGGATTTTAGTCCGGAAAGTGTGAGGGTGGCGTTCAACTTGCCTATGATGCAAGGAGATGAGCATCCTTACACTAGAAGGGTCAACTTTGATCAAAGGTTGGACCAAGTCCTCACAGTCATATGTGAAGAGGGCGCACAATGGAAGCAAGATTCAAGAGGAAAGCCGGTCCAATTGAGAAGGCATGACCTCAAACCCGTGGCTAGAGGATGGTTAGAGTTCATACAACGCTCAATCATCCCCACTAGCAACCGGTCCGAAGTTACCATAGACCGGGCTATCATGATCCATAGCATCATGATTGGAGAAGAAATAGAGGTTCATGAGGTTATAGCCCAAGAACTCTATAGGGTGGCGGACAAGACCTCTACCTTGGCAAGGTTAGCCTTTCCTCACCTCATTTGTCACCTCTGTTATTCAGTGGGAGTTGACATAGAGGGAGACATCACCATTGATGAGGACAAGCCCATCACTAAGAAAAGGATGGAGTACACAAGAGATCCCACTCATCATGAGATCCCTGAGATTCCTCAAGGGATGAATTTTCCTCCACAAGACTATTGGGGGCAACTAAACACCTCCCTAGGAGAGTTGAGTTCCAATATGGGACAACTAAGGGTGGAGCACCAAGAACACTCCATTCTCCTCCATGAAATTAGAGAAGAACAAAGAATCATGAGAGAGGAGCAACAAAGGCAAGGAAGAGACATTGAGGAGCTCAAGCACTCCATAGGACCTTCAAAAGCAAGGAAGAGCCGCCATCACTAAGGTGGACCCGTTCCTTGATTTCCTTGTTCTTTATTCCTTTGTTTTTCGATTTTTATGCTTTATGTTATCCATGCTTGTGTCTTGTGATCATTAGTGTCTTAGTGTCTATGCCTTAAAGTTATGAATGTCCTATGAATCCATCACCTTTCTTGAATAAAAATGTGCTTAATTGAAAAAGGAAGAATTGCATGAATTTTGAATTTTATAATAGTTTAATTATTTTGATGTGGTGGCAATATTTTTGTTCTCTGAATGTATGCTTAAACAGTGCATATGTATCTTGAATTTGTGGTTCATGAATGTTGGCTCTTGAAAGAATGATGAAAAAGGAGACATGTTATTGAGGATCTGAAAAATCAATAAAATGATTCTTGAAGCAAGAAAAAGCATTGCTATTCAAAAAAAAAAAAAAAAAAAACCGAAAAAAAAAGAGAAAAAAAAAAGAAAACGAAAAAAAAATAAGAGTTGTGATCCAAGGCAAATAAGAGTGTGCTTAAGAACCCTGGACACCTCTAATTGGGGACTTTAGCAAAGCTAAGTCACAATCTGAAAAGGTTCACCCAATTATGTGTCTGTGGCATGTATGTATCCGGTGGTAATACTAGAAAGACAGAGTGCTTTGGGCCACAGCCAAGACTCAATAAATAGCTATGTTCAAGAATCATCATACTTTACTAGGAGAATCATTAACACTATCTGGATTCTAAGTTCCTAAAGAAGCCAACCATTCTGAATTTCAAAGGATAGATTGAGATGCCAAAACTGTTCAGAGGCAAAAAGTTAAAAGCCCCGCTCATCTAATTAATACTGATCTTCACAGATGTTTTTGGAATTCATTGCATATTCTCTTCCTTTTATCTTATTTGATTTTCAGTTGCTTGGGGACAAGCAACAATTTAAGTTTGGTGTTGTGATGAGCGGATGATTTGTATACTTTTTGGCATTGTTTTTAGTATGTTTTTGATATGATCTAGTTAGTTTTTAGTATATTTTTATTAGTTTTTAGTTAAAATTCACTTTTCTGGACTTTACTATGAGTTTGTGTGTTTTTCTGTGATTTCAGGTATTTTCTGGCTGAAATTGAGGGACCTGAGCAAAAATCTGATCCAGAGACTCAAAAGGACTGCAGATGCTGTTGGATTCTGACCTCCCTGCACTCGAAGCGGATTTCCTGAAGCTACAGAAGCCCAATTGGCGCGCTCTCAACGGCGTTGGAAAGTAGACATCCTGGGCTTTCCAGCAATATATGATAGTCCATACTTTGCCCAAGATTTGATGGCCCAAACCGGCGTTCAAAGTCACCTCAAGAAATCCCAGCGTTAAACGCTGGAACTGGCACCTAATTGGGAGTTAAACGCCCAAACTGGCACTAAAGCTGGCGTTAAACTCCAAGGAGAGTCTCTACACGAAATTTCTTCATTGTTCAGCCCAAGCACACACCAAGTGGGCCCGGAAGTGGATTTTTATGTCATTTACCCATCTATGTACTAGTTTTCTATAAGTAGGACCTTTTACTATTGTATTTAAAAACACATCTTGGTAGCTATCTTTGAGTTTTATGCTATCTTAGATCATTGGGAGGCTGGCCATTCGGCCATGCCTAGACCTTATGCTTATGTATTTTCAACGGTGGAGTTTCTACACCATAGATTAAGGTGTGGAGCTCTGCTGTACCTCGAGTATTAATGCAATTACTATTGTTCTTCCATTCAATTCCGCTTGTTCTTTATCCAAGATATCACTTGTTCTTCAACATGATGAAGGTGATGATTGACGCCCATCACCATTCTCACCCATGAACAAGGTGACTGACAACCATTCTTGTTCTACAAGCATCCGAGGCTTAGTGAATATCTCTTGGATTCTTCGGAATCTTCGTGGTATAGGCAGGACCTGATGGCGGCATTCAAGAGAATCCGGAAGGTCTAACCTTGTCTGTGGTATTCTGAGTAGGATTCAATGATTGAATGACTGTGACGTGCTTCAAACCTGTAACCTACTGGGCGTTAGTGACAGACGCAAAAGAGTTATTCTATTCCGGTAGGGGAGGGAACCAAACCGGTGGTTGGCAGCACTGTGACAGAGTGTGTGCATTAGCTTTCACTGCGCGGATGGGAGGTAGCTGCTGACAACAGTGAAACCTTACACGAGCTTGCCATGGAAAGGAGTAAGAAAAGGATTGGATGAAGGCATTAGGAAAGCAGAAAGACGGAAGGGAAGGCATCTTCATACACTGGTCTGAAGCTCTTACACCAATGATATACATAAGTATCTCTATCCTTATCTTTTATGTTATTTTCGTTCATCACCATATACATCTGAGTTTGCCTGACTAAGATTTACAAGATGACCATAGCTTGCTTCAATGCTAACAATCTCCGTGGGATCGACCCTTACTCACGTAAGGTTTATTACTTGGACGACCCAGTGCACTTGCTGGTTAGTTGTGCGAAGTTGTATTGATCACAATTTCGCGCACCACACTACATTTACGATAATAAATGAGTCCTCATAGCGAGACTGTTCTCAGAAAGAACAAATAGCGCCGTCAAGAATTACTAGCATATCATAATGACATGAAATCAAAGAGAGCATCTAAGTTTTATGGCAAAAGAACCTTCAAATACATGATTTTCAATAACAACGACAAGGTCACATGAAGGTGATGGTAAAGAAGAGGTGATAATGGTGGTTGCAGTAGTAGTAATAGCCGTTACAGAAGCTAAGGGATGAGAGTTGGATAAGGAAAAATTTGAGTAGTGATGGTACGAGGTTAGGGTTTGGAATTAGAGGTGAGGTATGTTAATTATAAGGGATAGTTTAGGAATTTTGAATAATTTTTTAAGGTTTGAGTAATTTTGTCTATCAAAATTCCTACTTCATAGGTACAAAATCAGTTACGATTTTTTGTAGGTAGACTTGTCAACGTACTGAATATTTATAAGTAAAAATGAGTTTATCACTTAAAGAAATAAAAAACCAATAATTAAGTTCAATTTTTTAATTTTGATATTATTATTACTAATTGTTGCTTTTTCTATATGTATAATGCAATATTATTGTGTGTTCAATAGTATATGATATCAATAAAAGTATATGTAAATTTTGATTTTTCTAATCTCTTCTTCCCATCTGTTATCTAGTTTGTCCAATGTCCATGGAAGACTAATTAAATAGTTCCATCCATTAACTAAGCCAATATCATTTGAATAATCCTTATTCTCTAAATATATATGATGCATGCCAACGAGCTATAGCTCAAATGGCATAGTCTCCCCATACTTACCTAAAAGGTCACGGGTTCGAGCCTCTCTATCTTTGGTAATATATATATGATGCATTTCAAGGCTGATAGCTGCTACAAGGTTATGTAAAGTGTAAACTACATACAGTGGAAGAGCTTTATTTTATTTCACGAGCAGCAGCATAAAATACACATACAATGGAGTTTAGAGGCCTGAAATGAAGTTAACCCCGGTTTCAGCCAACCAAAGATCACCTTGCATGAGCTGCGCAACTGTGAACTTGCTAGCTTCTACGACACTCGTGATAACATGGTGTACCGTATCCCTTATACATCAGAAAAAACCGGCATATACCTCGATCATATCAAAATCAAACTATTCAACGTAACAAAACTCTATCCCACTAAACCTCTCCCCTAAATATCTCACACTGGCGTCGGCCATGAAGATCTCGGTACCAACCGAAGAATAATTCAACCTCACACGAACTATAAATCATGTTGAGGGATGACAATACAGGACAGATCATAAAACATCAACCCACTAACTATATACTCATTTTTTAAGTAATTCTTCACTGACTTGAGCGTCGGACTCCTTTTTGCAGGTACCACGCTCGGGTTCAAGTTCGCAAGGGTGCTACGCTTCCAAGCCGAGACGTTATAGTGACGGAAAGAGCGGAACCGAGCTATACCTCGGAGAAGAGTATCCTTGCCAGAACATTTGGCACCTACCGTTGGTCCACCGCCTCGCTTCCAATTTTGATCTAACACTACTATAATCGACATGTGCTTTCTTTTCTTTTCAAAAGCCGAAACATGACGGATCATTTAGTGACTCCTCAGGCCAACCCAACTAATGCCGAACTCTTGGATGCTAACGCCGTTCTACAGGTAGAAAACCAAAAAATGGCCGAATTATTAACAACAATGCAGAACAATGGCGAAGAAAAGAACGACAAAAAGGCAAATGCCGACCTCCACGAGGAACGACAGTTAGAATCAAACGTGAAGATATGGGAAACACCTCCCAAAATAGAAAGACGACGGACTGGCCCATTCTCAGAAGAAATAATGACTTTTAAAATGCCTAAACATTTTACACTTCTAATGGCTTTAACGCCGTAAAAGGGGATCGGAGACCCTAAAGTTCATGTCACAAAATTCGAATCTATGATGTTTCTTAATAGTGACTCTGATCCCATCTTATGCCAATCTTTTCCAACCTTTCTAGATGGAGATGCTTTATTATGGTTCTCTAACTTATCTGAAAGTTCAATATCAAGTTTTGACAAATTCACAAAGTTGTTCATAAACCACTTTGCAGCATCCAAAATCTATGTACGAGATTCAGACTATCTCAGTACAATCAAACAAGAACAACATAAGAGTTTGAAGGATTACATGATGCGCTTCACAAAAGCGGCCATGGAAATCCCATACCTTAATTCGGAAGTACAATTGCACGCGATAAAAAGTAGCCTCTGACCTAGGAATTTCAGGAAGCAATAGCAGTTGCAAAGTCAAAGATATTGGAGGAATTCAGAGACAAGGCAACCGGGCAAATTAAAATTGAAGAATTACGCAAAGCTTGGAGAAAAGAAAGACCCTTATCTCGAAAGGAAGAGGAGAAACCTCCCAGATCTCACAGTAAGGACCCCAAAAAACCTTTCAAATTAACACCAAAGTTTGACTCATACACCAAATTCAATACCAAAAGAGAAGACATCATTAAGGAAATATTGCACAACAAACTAATATGACCACAGAGCAAAGAAGACATATATTAGGACCAAAAGTATGTAGACAGAAGCAAGCATTGCGCATTTCACCAGAAGTATGGCCATACCACTGACGAACGCGTAGTAGCCAAAGACTTATTGAAAAGATTAGCAAGACAAGGCCTACTGTATAAATATGTCATTTCCAGGAGCCAGAAGGAATTAAGAGATACTGACAAACCGAACTATAGCTCCGACCACAAAGAAAAAGGAACCTGGTATGGACTAGTCGAAACTCCTACATCTAAAGGAGTGATAAACTACATTTTAGGTGGCTTTGCAAGAGGAGGAGCAACCAGTACAACTAGGAAGAGAAGTTATAATAGGAGGTCTCAGCAAAGGACCCAAACTTCGGCTCCAACAACCCAAATCACTTTCGACGCATCTGACTTCAAGTTGCAATGCCCAAACTTGGACGATCCGGTGGTGATCTCAATACACATGGGAGAACTAATAGTAAAAAAGGTTCTACTCGACCCGGGGAGTAGCGCCAACGTCTTATTCTACTCCACCTTTAAGAAGATGCAACTCAGCGACAAAGCACTACAACCATCACCTGGGGAATTGGTAGGATTCTCCAGGGAAAAAGTCCCTGTATCAGGTTATGCATGACTGAGAACGACGCTAGGGGAGTCTCCGAACTCAAAAACCCAAGATATTTAATTTTTAGTAGTCGACTGTGCAAGTCCTTATAATGTTATTTTGGGGCGTCCGTCCCTTAACTCCTTTGGAGCCATTATCTTTACAGTTCATCTTTGTGTTAAGTTTTCGGTGTAGGATAACATAATAGCAATAGTCCATGTAGACCACAAGGAGGCTAAACAATGCTACAATGCGGGTTTGAAAGTCAACCCAAAGGAGATTATCACAAGGGTCCATTCTGTTTACAACTCGAAAAGCATTCCAACCTTGGTCGAGCTAGATCCAAGGAACAGCAACAGTCGTCCTGCCCCAACGGATGACCTAGAGAAGGTACAACTTAGGAAAACAGACCAGTTTACTAACATCGGCTCAGTTTTCTCTGGCGGAACAAAACAAAAGCTGATTGACACATTAAAGTCCAACTTTGACCTGTTTGTATGGACACTTGCCAACATGCCAGGGTTGATCCGAACTTTATATGCCACAAGCTAGCAGTCAACCATAATGCCCGACTTATAAGACAAAAGAAACAAAATCTGGGCACAGAAAGAAGAAAAGCAGCAACTACAAAAACATAAAAATTACTTGATGCAGGTTTCATCCGAGAAATTTGCTTCTCATCATGGTTAGCGAACGTGGTAATGGTTAAGAAGAGCTCGGGGAAATGGTGCATGTGTGTGGACTTTACAGATCTGAACAAAGCTTGCTCGAAGGATTCTTATCCATTGCTGAACATTGATAGACTGGTGGACAACACCTCAGGATATTAAGTACTAAGTTTCATGGACGCCTATTCCAGTTACAATCAAATACAAATGCATCCTGATGACTGATGAGCAGATATTTTATACGCTTTTTGGTGGTATTTTCATGTAGTTTTTAGTATGCTTTAGTCACTTTTTAGTATATTTTTATTAGTTTTTATGCAAAAACCACATTTCTAGATTTTACTATGAGTTTATGTGTTTTTCTGTGATTTTAGGTATTTTCTGGATGAAATTGAGGGACCTGAGCAAAAATCTAATTCAGATGCTGAAAAAGTACTGCAGATGCTGTTGGATTCTGACCTCCCTGCACTCGAAATAGATTTTCTGGAGCTACAGAAGCCCAATTGGCGCTCTATTAATTGTGTTGGAAAGTAGACATCTTGGGCTTTCCAGAAATATATAATAGTCCATACTTTGCTCGAGATTTGATAGCGCAAACTGGCGTTTTAACGGTAACTTTCTACCCTTTTCTGGTGTTAAACGCCAGAACTGGTATAAAAGCTAGAGTTAAATGCCCAAACTGGCACCAAAGCTAGCGTTTAATGCCAGGATTAGCTTATGCACGTGAAAGTTTCAATGCTCAGCCCAAACACATACCAAGTGGGCCCCGGAAGTGGATTTCTGCACTATCTATCTTAGTTTACCCATTTTCTGTAAACCTAGGTTACTAGTTTAGTATAAAAACTACTTTTAGAGATTCATTTTATACCTCATGACATTTTACATCTGAATTTATATCTTTTACGGCATGAGTCTCTAAACCCCATGGTTGGGGGTGAGGAGCTCTGCTGTGTCTCGATGGATTAATGCAATTATTTCTGTTTTCTATTCAACCACGCTTGTTTCTATTCTATGATATTCATTCGCACTTCAACATGATGAATGTGATAATCCGTGACACTCATCACCATTCTCAACTTATGAACGCGTGCCTGACAACCACTTCCGTTCTACCTTAGATTGAGTGTGTATCTCTTGGGTTCCTGGTTCACGAGTTTGATTGCCTCTCCTGACAACAGAATGTTCAAATTCATGAAACCAGAGTCTTCGTGGTATAAGCTAGAATCAATTGGCAGCACTCTTGAGATCCGGAAAGTCTAAACCTTGTCTGTGGTATTCTGAGTAGGATCTGGGAAGGGGTGACTGTGACGAGCTTCAAACTCACAAATGTTGGGCGCAGTGACAGTGTGCAAAAGGATCAATGGATCCTATTCCAGCACGAGTGAGAACCAATAGATGATTAGCCCTACGAAACCCGTAGTTGGACCATTTTCATGGAGAGGACAGATGGTAGCTGATGAGCGGATAATTTATACGCTTTTTGGCATTGTTTTTAGTATGTTTTTAGTGTATTCTAGTTAGTTTTTATTATATTTTTATTAGTTTTTACTTAAAATTTACTTTTCTGGACTTTACTATAAGTTTGTGTGTTTTTTTTGTGATTTCAGGTATTTTCTGGCTGAAATTGAGGGACCTGAGCAAAAATCTGATTCAGAGGCTGAAAAATGACTGCATATGCTGTTGGATTTTGACCTCCTTGCACTCGAAGTAAATTTTTTGGAGCTAAAGAAGCCCAATTGGCACGCTCTTAATTGCGTTAAAAAGTAGACATCCAGGGCTTTTCAGCAATATATAATAGTCCATACCTTGCCCGAGATTTGATGGCCCAAACAGGCATTCTAAGTCAGCTCAAGAATTCTGGCATTTAACGCCGGAGCTGGCACAAAAGCTGGAGTTAAACGCCCGAACTGGAACAAAAGCTGGCGTTTAACTCCAAGAAAAGTCTCTACACATGAAAGCTTCAATGCTCAGCCCAAGCACACACCAAGTGGGCCCGGAAGTGAATTTTTACGTCATTTACTCATTTCTGTAAACCCTAGGTTATTAGTTCTCTATAAATAGGACCTTTTGCTATTGTATTTTCATATCTTTGATCAGTCTTATGCTATCTTAGATCACGTTGGGGGCTGGCCTCTCGGCCATGCCTAGACCTTGTTCCTATGTATTTTCAACGGTAGAGTTTCTACACACCATATATTAAGGTGTGGAGCTCTGCTGTACCTCGAGTATTAATGCAATTACTATTGTTCTTCTATTCAATTCAGCTTATTCTTGTTCTACGATATTCATTCGCACCCAAGAACATGATGAATGTGATGATTATGTGACGCTCATCATCATTGTCACTTATGAACGCGTGCCTGACAACCACGTCCGTTCTACATGCAAACAAGGCTTGAATGTATATCTCTTGGATTCCTTAATCAGAATCTTCGTGGTATAAGCTAGAATCCATTGGCGGCCATTCTTGAGAATCCGGAAGATCTAAACCTTGTCTGTGGTATTCTGAGTAGGATTCAGGGATTGAATGACTGTGACGAACTTCAAACTCGCGATTGTGGGGCGTTAGTGACAGACGCAAAAGAATCACTGGATTCTATTCCGACATGATCGAGAACCGACAGATGAATAGCCGTGCTGTGACAGAGCATGTTGAACATTTTCACTGAGAGGACGGGACTGTAGCCATTGACAACGGTGATGCCCAACATACAGCTTGCCATGGAAAGGAGTAAGAAGGATTGGATGAAGACAGTAGGAAAGCAGAGAGACGGAAGGGACAAAGCATCTCCATACGCTTATCTGAAATTCTCACCAATGAATTACATAAGTATCTCTATCTTTATTTTATGTTTTATTCATCTTTTAATCATTAATCCTCCATAACCATTTGAATCTGACTGACTGAGATTTACAAGATGACCATAGCTTGCTTCATACCAACAATCTCTGTGAGATCGACCCTTACTCGCGTAAGGTTTATTACTTGGACGACCCAGTGCACTTGCTGGTTAGTTGTGCGAAGTTGTGATAAGGAGTTGAGATTACAATTGAGCGTACCATGTTGATGGTGCCATTGATGATCACAATTTCGTGCACCAAGTTTTTGGCGCCGTTGCCGGGGAATAAATGAACAATAATTTTGCATTTGTTTCCAGCAACAACAATGCCAAGTTTGGTCCGGCAACAACACCAAGTTTTTGGCGCCGTTGCCGGGGATTATTCGAGTTTGGACAACTAACGGTTCATCTTGTTGCTTAGATTAGGTAATTTTATTTTATTTTGTTCTTCAGAGTTCTTAAGAATGAATTCTAGAGTTTCAATGTGATGTTCTTATCATCACAAAAGCTGATTGATTCTCATCAATTTAGCTCTTGAATGTAATCTCCTGCTGAAGCTTGGCTAGTGATGAGCGGATAATTTATACGCTTTTTGGCATTGTTTTTATATAGTTTTTAGTAAGTTTGAGCTACTTTTAGGGATGTTTTCCTTAGTTTTTATGCTAAATTCACATTTCTGGACTTTACTATGAGTTTGTGTGTTTTTCTGTGATTTCAGGTAAATTCTGACTGAAATTGAGGGATTTGAGCAAAACTCTGAAAAAGGCTGACAAAAGGACTGCTGATGCTGTTGGATTCTGACCTCCCTGCACTCGAAATGGATTTTCTGGAGCTACAGAACTCCAATTGGCGCGCTCTCAACGGCGTTGGAAAGTAGACATCCAGGGCTTTCCAGCAATATATAATAGTCCATACTTTATTCGAAGAATGACGACGTAACTTGGCGTTGAACGCCAAGTACACGCTGCTGTCTGGAGTTAAACGCCAGAAAAACGTCATTATCCGGAGTTGAACGCCCAAAACACGTCATAACTCAGAGTTCAACTCCAAGAGAAGCCTCTGCTCGTGTATTGATCAAGCTCAGCCCAAGCACACACCAAGTGGGCCCCGGAAGTGGATTTATGCATCAATTACTTACTCATGTAAACCCTAGTAGCTAGTCTAGTATATATAGGACATTTATCTATTGTATTAGACATCTTTTGACCATCTTTTGACCACTTCAAGTCTTTTATCATTCGGTCACTTGATCATGGAGGGGGCTGGCCATTCGGCCATGCCTGGACCTCTTACTTATGTATTTTCAACGGTGGAGTTTCTGCACACCATAGATTAAGGGTGTGGAGCTCTGCTGTACCTCAAAGATTAATGAAGTTCTATTTTCTTTTATTCAAATCTCTATCTTATTCTTATTCCAAGATATTCATTCGTACCCAAGAACATGATGAATGTGATGAGTTAGATAACCCTCATCACTATTCTCACTGATGAACGCGCGTGATTGACAACCACTTCCGTTCTACATGCAACAAGGCTTGAATGTGTATCTCTTAGATTCCCCAACAGAATCTTCGTGGTATAAGCTAGATAGATGGCGGCATTTATGAGGATCCGGAAACTCCAACCTTGTCTGTGGTGTTCCAAGTAGGATCCTGGGAATCCGGAAAGTCTCACCTTGTCTGTGGTATTCCGAGTAGGATTCCGGTAATGAATGACTGTGACGTGCTTCAAACCTGTAACCTGCTGGGCGTTAGTGACAGACGCAAAAGAGGGATTCTATTCCAGTAGGGGAGGGAACCAACCGGTGATTGGCCGTACTGTGATAGAGTGCGTGAGCATTAGCTTTCACTGCGAGGATGGGATGTAGCTATCAACCATGGGTGATGCCTCCAGACTGGTTAGCTGTGCGAGTGACAGCCGCATAGGATATTTCCCCGTGAGGATGAAAGTAGCCACAGCTGATGGTGAACCCCTAAACAAAGCTTGCCATGGAAAGGAGTAAGAAGGATTGAGTAGAAGCAGTGGGAGAGCAGGCGTCCGAGAGCTCTACAGCATCTCCATTCCGCTTATCTGAGATTCCTACCAATGAATCTGCATAAGTATTTCTATCCCTTTTATTATTCCTTTTTATTTACAATCCAATAATCACAATTACCTTTTTAATCTGCCTAACTGAGATTTGCAAGGTGACCATAGCTTGCTTCATGCCAACAATCTCTGTGGATTCGACCCTTACTCACGTAAGGTTATTACTTGGACGACCCAGTACACTTGCTGGTTAGTTGAACGGAGTTGTGAATTCAAGTTAAGAAAATAAACAGTGCCCTAAGAGTAAACATCCTTAAAGTATAAAAGAACAAGTGATCACAATTTCGTCCACCAAGTTTTTGGCGCCGTTGCCGGGGATTGTTCGAGTATGGACAACTGACGGTTCATCTTGTTCCTCAGATTAGGTAATTTTCTTTTCAAAAATCTTTTTCAAAAATTTTCTTTTATTTTTCGTTTTTCAAAACTTTATTTTCGAAAATAATTAATAAAAATCCAAAAAAATTAGAAAATCATAAAAATCAAAAATATTTTGTGTTTCTTGTTTGAGTCTTGAGTCAATTTTTAAGTTTGGTGTCAATTGCATGCTTTTAAAATTTTTTCTTGCATTTTTCGAAAATCCCATGCATTCATAGTATTCTTCATGATCTTCAAGTTGTTCTTGATAAGTCCTCTTGTTTGATCTTGATGATTTCTTGTTTTGTGTTGTTTGTTGTTTTTCATGTGCATTTTTGCATTCATATTTTCCATGCATTAAAAATTTTTAAGTTTGGTGTCATGCATGTTTTCTTTGCATCAAAAATTTTTCAAAATTATGTTCTTGATGTTCATCATGATCTTCAAAGTGTTCTTGGTGTTCATCTTGACATTCATAGCATTCTTGCATGCATTCATGGTTTTGATCTAAAAATTTCATGCATAAAGTATTTTTGGTGTTTTTCTCTCTCATAATTAAAAATTCAAAAATCAAAAAAATATCTTTTCCTTATTTCCCTCCAAAATTTCGAAATTTTGGGATTGACTTAGTCAAAAATTTTCAAAATTAGTTGTTTCTTACAAGTCAAGTCAAAATTTCAATTTTAAAAATCTTATCTTTTCAAAATCTTTTTCAAAAATCATATCTTTTTCATTTTTTATTTTTCGAAAAATTTCAAAAATCTTTTTCAAATTATTTTCAAAATCTTTTTCTTATCTTTATATGTAATTTTCGAAAATTCACTAATAATTAATGTGATTGGTTCAAAAAAATTTGAAGTTTGTTACTTTCTTGTTAAGAAAGGTTCAATCTTTAAGTTCTAGAATCTTATCTTGTAATTTCTTGTTAGTGAAGTAAATAATTTCAAAATTTTTAAATTAAATCTTTTTATCTTTTATTTTATCTTTTCCAAAAATTTTATCTTTTTCAAAGTTTGATTTCAAAATATCTTATCTAACTTACTATCTTCTTATCTTTTTCAATTTTAATTTCAAATCTTTTCCAATCAACTAACTAACTTTTTGTTTGTTTCTTATCTTTTCCAAAACCACCTAACTACTTTTTCCTCTTCTATTTTCGAAAATGTCTCTCTCTTTTTCAAAAATTCTTTTTAATTAATTAATTGTTTCATGTTTTAATTTTAATTACATTTTATCTCTAATTTTCGAAAATTACTAACCCCTTTTTCAAAAATTATTTTCGAATTCTCCCTCCTCTTTTCTCCTTTTATTTAATTATTTAATTACTAACACTTCTCTTCACCTCTCTTCATCCATAAAACCGATTTCATTATTCATTCTTCTACCCCTTTCTTTTTCTACTAACATAAAGGAATCTCTATACTGTGACATAGAGGATTCCTCTTCTTTTCTTGTTCTCTTCTCTTTCATATGAGCAGGAACAGGGATAAAGGCACTCTTGTTGAAATTGATCCAGAACCTGAAAGGACTCTGAAGAGAAAATTAAGAGAAGCTAAATTAAATTATTCTAAAGGTAACCTTTCAGAAACATTAGAACAAGAGGTGATGGCCGAAAATAATAATAATGCAAGGAGAATGCTTGGTGACTTCACAAAGCCAACGTCCAAGTTTGATGGAAGAAGCATCTCCATTCCTGCCATTGGAGCCAATAACTTTGAGCTTAAGCCTCAACTAGTTGCTCTAATGCAACAAAACTGCAAGTTTTATGGACTTCCATCTGAAGATCCTTATCAGTTTTTAACTGAATTCTTGCAGATCTGTGAGACTGTAAAGACGAATGGGGTTGATCCTGAAGTCTACAGACTCATGCTTTTCCCTTTTGCTGTAAGAGACAGAGCTAGAGTGTGGTTGGATTCACAACCCAAGGATAGCCTAGACTCATGGGATAAGCTTGTCACTGCATTCTTAGATAAGTTCTTTCCTCCTCAAAA